>NW_026046065.1:0-300000 GCF_023898315.1 Schistocerca nitens
AACGTTCATTATGAAGCAGAGATATGTGAGTAATTAACGTGGAAAGCTGAAACACAATGGGTAATAGTAAATGAAATTAAAATGCCGAACTAAAATATGCTGGTGTGGTTCCCACATGTAAGAGAGATATTCATAGTTACTTTCTATAATCCCCTCACACTTAGTATGTGTAGGATCATAATCGTTTCCTTCTGTGGTATCTCTCGAAGAACGTCCTTCCAGGCCACACTTGGTATGTAGGACAATTGTGTTGTGCACTTCTCAGTCTTCCTCGTCCTCTGCTTTGACCAAGTCCTCTTCTTTCTCCACTCGCTTAATGCAGAAGAGATCCAGACTGCAGCTTTCCAAAAGTACATGTAGACCATTTTCTTGCGAATTGTCACTTCTACTACTTGTACCATGAACTTCTAATATCACTCCTTAATGTCTATGGATGTGGAGCAAAATCCTCTCACTTCCTTTAGTCAAGTTCGTCAACTATATTATCTCTTGTATATATTTCGGTAAACGGCTGAAAGCAAGGGGAAACTACAGCCGTAATTTTTCCCGTGGACATGCAGCTTTACTGTATGATTAAATGATGATAGCGTCCTCTTGGGTAAAATATTCCCGAGGTAAAATAGTCCCCCATTCGGATCTCCAGGCGGGGACTACTCAAGAGGACGTCGTTATCAGGAGAAAGAAAACTGGCGTTCTAAGGATCGGATCGTGGAATGTCAGATCCCTTAATCGGGCAGGTAGGTTAGAAAATTTAAAAAGGGAAATGGATAGGTTAAAGTTAGATATAGTGGGAATTAGTGAAGTTCGGTGGCAGGAGGAACAAGACTTTTGGTCAGGTGATTACAGGGTTATAAATACAAAATCAAATAGACCGATGACCACGCTGTCTGGTCTCCTTCCCCAAACCAACCAACCAACAAAATCAAATAGGGGTAATGCAGGAGTAGGTTTAATAATGAATAAAAAAAATAGGAGTGCGGGTTAGCTACTACAAACAGCATAGTGAACGCATTATTGTGGCCAAGATAGACACAAAGCCCATGCCTACTAAAGTAGTACAAGTTTATATGCTAACTAGCTCTGCAGATGATGAAGAAATTGATGAAATGTATGACGAGATAAAAGAAATTATTCAGGTAGTGAAGGGAGACGAAAATTTAATAGTCATGGGTGACTGGAATTCGTCAGTAGGAAAAGGGAGAGAAGGAAACATAGTAGGTGAATATGGATTGGGGGGAAGAAATGAAAGAGGAAGCCGCCTTGTAGAATTTTGCACAGAGCATAACTTAATCATAGCTAACACTTGGTTCAAGAATCATAAAAGAAGGTTGTATACCTGGAAGAATCCTGGAGATACTAAAAGGTATCAGATAGATTATATAATGGTAAGGGAGATATTTAGGGACCAGGTTTTAAATTGTAAGACATTTCCAGGGGCAGATGTGGATTCTGACCACAATCTATTGGTTATGAACTGCAGATTGAAACTGAAGAAACTGCAAAAAGGTGGGAATTTAAGGAGATGGAACCTGGATAAACTGAAAGAACCAGAGGTTGTAGAGAGTTTCAGGGAGAGCATAAGGAAACAATTGACAGGAATGGGGGAAAGAAATACAGTAGAAGAAGAATGGGTAGCTCTGAGGGATGAAGTAGTGAAGGCAGCAGACGATCAGGTAAAAAGACGAGGGCTAATAGAAATCCTTGGATAACAGAAGAAATATTGAATTTAATTGATGAAAGGAGAAAATATAAAAATGCAGTAAATGAAGGAGGCAAAAAGGAATACAAACGTCTCAAAAACGAGATTGACAGGAAGTGCAAAATGGCTAAGCATGGATGGCTAGAGGAAAAATGTAAGGATGTAGAGGCTTATCTCACTAGGGGTAAGATAGATACTGTCTACAGGAAAATTAAGGAGACCTTTAGAGAAAAGAGAACCACTTGTATGAATATCAAGAGCTCAGATGGAAACCCAGTCCTAACCAAAGAAGGGAAAGCAGAAAGGTGGAAGGAGTATATAGAGGGTTTATACAAGGGCGATGTACTTGAAGACAATATTATGGAAATGGAAGAGGATGTAGATGAAGATGAAATGGGAGATACGATACTGCGTGAAGAGTTTGACAGAGCACTGAAAGACCTGAGTCGAAACAAGGCCCCTGGAGTAGACAACATTCCATTAGAACTACTGACAGCTTTGGGGGAGCCAGTCCTGACAAAACTCTACCATCTGGTTAGCAAGATGTATGAGACAGGCGAAATACCCACAGACTTCAAGAAGAATATAATAATTACAATCCCAAAGAAAGCAGGTATTGACAGATGTGAAAATTACCGAACTATCAATTTAATAAGTCACAGCTGCAAAATACTAACGCGAATTCTTTACAGACGAATGGAAAAACTGGTAGCAGCGGACCTCGGGGAAGATCAGTTTGGATTCCGTAGAAATGTTGGAACACGTGAGGCAATACTAACCTTACGACTTATCTTAGGAGAAAGATTAAGAAAAGGCAGACCTACGTTTCTTGCATTTGTAGACTTAGAGAAAGCTTTTGACAACTTTAACTGGAATACTTTCTTTCAAATTCTGAAGTTGACAGGGGTAAAATACAGGGAGCGAAAGTCTATTTACAATTTCTACAGAAACCAGATGGCAGTTATAAGAGTCGAGGGGCATGAAAGGGAAGCAGTGGTTGGGAAAGGAGTGAGACAGGGTTGTAGTCTCTCCCCGATGTTATTTAATCTGTATATTGAGCAAGCAGTAAAGGAAACAAAAGAAAAATTCGGAGTAGGTATTAAAATTCATGGAGAAGAAGTAAAAACTTTGAGGTTCGCCGATGACATTGTAATTCTGTCAGAGACAGCAAAGGACTTGGAAGAGCTGTTGAACGGAATGGACAGTGTCTTGAAAGGAGGATATAAGATGAACATCAACAAAAGCAAAACGAGGATAATGGAATGTAGTCAAATTAAATCGGGGGATGCTGAGGGGATTAGATTAGGAAATGAGACACTTAATGTAGTAACGGAGTTTTGCTATTTAGGGAGTAAAATAACTGATGATGGTAGAAGTAGAGAGGATATAAAATGTAGACTGGCAATGGCAAGGAAATCGTTTCTGAAGAAGAGAAATTTGTTAACATCGAGTATAGGTTTAAGTGTCAGGAAGTCGTTTTTTGTATGGAGCGTAGCCATGTATGGAAGTGAAACATGGACGATAACCAGTTTGGACAAGAAGAGAATAGAAGCTTTCGAAATGTGGTGCTACAGAAGAATGCTGAAGATAAGGTGGGTAGATCATGTAACTAATGAGGAGGTATTGAATAGGACTGGGGAGAAGAGAAGTTTGTGGCACAACTTGACTAGAAGAAGGGATCGGTTGGTAGGACATGTTTCGAGGCATCAAGGGATCACAAATTTAGCATTGGAGGGCAGCGTGGAGGGTAAAAATCGTAGAGGGAGACCAAGAGATGAATACATTAAGCAGATTCAGAAGGATGTAGGTTGCAGTAGGTACTGGGAGATGAAGAAGCTTGCACAGGATAGAGTAGCATGGAGAGCTGCATCAAACCAGTCTCAGGACTGAAGACCACAACAACAACATATTTCGGTAGAAGTTATTGTGATTAAAGGGGTTTCAAAGTTTATTAATTATAAAAGCTATGATTTTCTCAACCAGATTTTTGAAACAAAATTAAGAAAAGTTATTGCCAGAATTATATATCAAATCACATGACATATCTCCACACCAAAGAGATTTTGGTTACGATGTGTACTAACGACTATTCCGGAACTCGGTACCCCACACCAACTGTAGATTGCCTGTCTAACGGCTTCCAGGGGTAACATAAGTATGATTTTCAATGTATTGTGTCATTGCACTGAAGAGCCAGAGAAACTCGTACACCTGCCTAACGTCGTGTAGGGCCCTCGCGAGCACGTAGAAGTGCTACAACGCGACATGGCATGGACTCGACTAATATCTGAAGTAGTGCTGGAGGGAACTGCCACCATAAATTCTGCACGGCTGCCCATAAATCAGTAAGAGTACGAGGAGGAGGAGATCTCTTCTGAACAGCACATTGCAAGGCATCGCAGATACGCGCAATAATATCCATGTCTGGGGAGTTCTGTGACCGTCGGAAGTGTGTTCCTGGAGCCACTGTGTAGCAATTTTGGACGTGTGGGGTGTCGCATTACTATTCTGGAATTTCCCAAGTACGTCGGAATGCATAATGGATACGAGTAAATGCAAGTGATCAGACAGGATGCTTACGTACATGTCACCTGTCAGAGTGGTATCTAGAAGTGTGGAGGAGGGGGTTTGTTCCCATATCACTCCAACTGCACACGCCCCACAACATTAAAGAGCCTCCACCAGCTTGAACAGTCCCCTGCTGACATGCAGGGACCATGGATTCATGAGATTGGCACACGTCCATCCGCTCGATACAATTTGAAACGAGACTCGTCCGAGCGGGCAACACGTTTCCAGTCATTAACAGTCACATGTCGCCGTTGACGGCCCCAGGCGAGGCGTAAAGCTTTGTGTCGTGCAGTCATCAAGGGAACACGAGTGGACCTTCGGCTCGGAAAGCCCATATCGATGATGTTTCGTTTAATGGTTCGCATGCTGACATTGATGAAGACCAAACGTCGAAATCTGTAGCAATTTGAGGAAGGGTTGCACTTCTGTCACGTTGAACAATTCTCTTCAGACGTCGTGTTCGTGGAGGATCTTTTCTCGTCCGCAGCGATGTCGGAGATCTGATGTTTTATCGGATTCCTGAAATTCACGGTAGACTGGTAAAACTGTTGTACGGATAAATCCTTGCTTCATCACTACTTCGGAGATGCTGCGTCCCATCGCTCGTGCACCGAGTACACCATCACGTTCAAACTCACTTAAATCTTGATAACCTGCCATTGTAGCAGCAGTTCAAAAACTTGTTGTCTTATGTAGGTGTTGCTGACCGCAGCACCGTATGTTACCTGTTTGCATATCTGTGTATTTGAATACGTGTGCCTCCACCAGTTTCTTTGGCGCTCCAGTGCATTTACCGTAGTTAAAACGCTGTCATAATCTACTCATTAAGAGGTATAACTTTGTGTTAAAGGTTTAACACAACAAGACAATTATTGCAGTTACGAACTGTCTCATTTTTTTGAGGCAGTGTAACTGTTGGCAAACAAACATCCAGATTTTATTCACAAGTATTTGCGAATGAGAGCCCTTAGAGACTTCCAACAAACTTTAGAATTAATTATAAACCCTAATTAAAGATTTTATCGCTGACACTCCTGCACAATGTGATAAAAGAAAAATATTTTATAGCTTGCTGCGCTTTCGTTGCTCATACAGTAAAGCTTCATCATCAAACATTATTTCTTTACAACTGATTATATTCGCACATACAGGCTGAGTCACTAACTATTGGCACCAGCAATAACTCCGAAAGTATGATAGGAGCTGAAAAGTTTGTTAGACAAAAGTTGCATGGGACAATGGGGGCCAGAATATGACGTTGGTGGTTTGTTGCTAGGTGGGTTGGCGTCACAGATATGTATGTCAACTTCGTTTTTTTAAATGGGATGCTGTAGTTTGGTACTTACACTACTGGCCATTAAAATTCCTACACCACGAAGATGACGTGCTACAGACGCGAAATTTAACGGACAGGAAGAAGATGCTGTGATATGCAAATGATTAGCTTTTCAGAGCATTCGCACAAGTTTGGCACCGGTGGCGATACATACAACGTGCTGACATGAGGAACGTTTCCAACCGATTTCTCATACACAAATAGCAGTTGACCGGCGTTGCCTGGTGAAACGTTGTTGTGATGCCTCGTGTAAGGAGGAGAAATGCGTACCATCACGTTTCCGACATTCTTAAAGGTCGGATTGTAGCCTATCGCGATTGCGGTTTATCGTATCGACACATTACTGCTCGCGTCGGTCGAGATCCAATGACTGTTAGCAGAATGTGGAATCGATGGGTTCAGGAGGGTAATACGGAACGCCATGCTGGATCCCAACGGCCTCGTGTCACTAGCAGTCGAGATGACAGGCATGGTATCCGTATGGCTGGAACGGATCGTGCAGCCACTTCTCGATCCATGAGTCAACAGATGGGGGCGTTTGCAAGACAACAACCATCTGCACGAACACTTCGACGATGTTTGCAGTAACATGGACTATCAGCTCGGAGACCAATGCTGTGGTTATCCTTGACGCTGCATCACAGACAGGAGCGTCTGCGATGGTATACTCAACGACGAACCTGGGTGCACGAATGGCAAAACGCCATTTTTCGGATGAATACAGGTTCTGTTTACATCATAATGATGGTCGCATCCGTGTTTGGCGACATCGCGGTGAACTCGCATTGGAAGCGTGTATTCGTCATCGCCATACTGGCGTATCACCCGCCGTGATGGTATGGGGTGCCATTGGTTACACGTCTCTTTCACCTTTTGTTAGCACTGACGGCACTTTGAACAGTGGACGTTACATTTCAGATGTGTTACGACTCGTGGTTCTACCCATCATTCGATCCCTGCGAAACCCTAAATTTTAGCAGGATAATGCACGACCGCATGTTGCAGGTCCTGTACGGGCAGGGGGGTTCTGGGTATAGAAAATGTTCGACTGCTGCCCTGGCCAGCACATTCTCCAAATCTCTACCCAACTGAAAACGTCTGGTCAATGGTGGCCGAGCAACTGGCTCGTCACAATACGCCAGTCACTACTCTTGATGAACTGTGGTATCGTGTTGAAGCTGCATGGGCAGCTGTACCTGTACACGCCATCCAAGCTCTGTTTGACTCATAGTCCAGGCGTATCAAGGCCGTCATTACGGCCAGAGGTGGTTGTTCTGGGTACTGATTTCTCAGGATCTATGCACCCAAATTGCGTGAAAATGTAATCACATGTCAGTTCTAGTATAATATATATGTCCAATAAATACTCTGTATCATCTGCGTTTCTTCTTGGTGTAGCACTTTTAATGGCCAGTTGTGTATCTTCAATATGAGGATGACATGCCTGAGTACTTAGACAATATGAAAACTGCGGTTGTGGTAGCAGGCACAAGGAAACGTATTGTGACTATAGACGACAATGCACACTCTATATTGTGGATTAGTGGCTGCAATAATGCTAAGAGAGACTAGACTCAGTGACCACAATCAATGAATCCAACTTAATGACCATAAACATTCCTAATAATCCTTCGGTATATAAGAAAGAGCGTTCGGTGGCCATCCTTAGGAAAGGGGATATGAATGTCACAGTAGCAAAGTCGTGGCCTACGATAAATACAGGCCTGAGCTCACAGCTGTGTGACGTCAGCAATGTTATGTCCGTGGCCAGCGATAAGTACTTACCAAAGCCCACAAACATATGTGTGGTTGTGTCAATGCCCTTAGGTCAATTCTTTGACAGCATAGTAGCACGTAGATTTTAGTAAAGATCTCTGATAAAAGTTAGGGTGAAGCCATTGTTTACATATCGATTTGCTTGCTTTAGCGCATACCATAAAGTGACGAATTATGTTTGGTGCGTGATCGCTGCAAAGTATGAAAAATACGAAATTCGTCATACCACAAAGCTCGCTGACTACAAAAACCGTAACAACCGATTGTAAACTTACAAGGAAGTAGCTGCAGAAATCAGCTTCATTCGAATATGCCGCACTGTGAATTTCGTTAAGCTTACCTATAAAAAGAAAGGAAGTGGAAGGAGATTGAGATGTGAAAAGCCAAGTGTGTTCATAGTTTAAATGTGTGAAATAAATGTGTTTATCTGTTGTCAACTTTTCTGGGTTTGTGATCGCATCGTCAATATGTAAAAGGCCCTGAAAATCACAACAGTGACCGAAACGACGATAGTTTTACATATTGACAATGCGATCATGTAAAAGACCCTGAAGGTCGCTTACAACAGTGACCGAAATAGTTTTACATATTGACAATGCGGTCACAAACAGAAAAAAATTTTTGACTGAGAAAATGGCCTCGGAAGCCTACGTTTATATGTGTGTATTTGTACTCCAAATAATCTAACATAATCTTCATAAATTCCTCATTGAGTGATTTATATATTCGTTCATATGTTTCTGGAATAATACGTAAAATGGTACATTGTGCGACCTGCGGAGTACATTGAAAGCTGGAATAGCTTTCACCTGTTGCTAAAAACCTTAAATTAGTCATGAGACATCTTTAGCAGAAATAGCATTCATGATTTAAAGAATGAAACACTGCACCAGTTAGGTATTTTTTAACGTTTTGCACAATGCTTTGCAGGAATTTGTTCTCATGATGAAATAAAAATATTTAAATGTGTATTTTACGTGATGTTTCGGATAACCGTCCAAAAGATATCTCTCAAACTGCAGTTGACCATCGTAGCAACTGCAGGGCAAGAGAGGCAGCACACATATAAACACCACATAAAATTCTTATATGAATATTTCCTTTTTCTAATGAGAATAAATTCTCTAAAAGGGTCATCTCAAGCGTGAAAAAAATACGCAAATATTGCAGTGTTTCATCATTTAAATCATGAATAACACAGCTGCTGGCTTTTCAAAAAACATCGAGTACGACGAACGAAACTAAGAAATTTCATTTGTTCAATGAGTATCGTGTATGTAAATAAGAAGTGCCACTTTCAACAGGGCAAACTGAAATGTTTGTTCCCTGATTCTCAAATAATTTTCTTTTTTCTTTGTCCTCACACTGTAGCTCACGGAGCAAAGCCTGGTGAACACTTCGAACTTCTCCACTCGCTATTCACGGTTTCGCCCACTATCGTTTCCATTTCTGCCTTTTTCCAAAAATGTGGTCGCCACCAATAAATGCTGTTTTTAAATTTTTGGCATACGTTGCCGAACAACTATGATGAAAGCTTTTACATATCGTGTAATAGCTCCAAAGAAGTAGTTTGGTCAAAGACGATTCACAGAATCTTTGACAGAGCATAGTTTTTGTCGGCCGGCTGTTAACACCACATTGCTGATGTCACACTGATGTGCGCTTAGGGCTGTGTTTATCATAGGGAACGAGCACAGTCATATTGACACAGTGGCAGCGATGTATGTGGGCAGATGAATTAAACTCAAGGTAACATCAAGATCCTGTCCTGCAACCGCCCGCAGCTAACCAACAGATTCTCGCAATGACTGTTTCTTATGGAGCACTGCCACGAACGCTGACAGCGCCACCTCAGCAGCACCGACAGCCTGTAAAACTGGTCACCTCAGGTTAGCTCACAAGGCTCACAGGGACTTTTGTCTCCTCAGTCTTGTGATTAACCTCAGTCAGTGTTAAGCAGACTACCATCTTAAAACTTTCTTACTATAGAAGAACCGAGTATCGTTAATGAATATCTAATACCTCAAACAAAGAAATACATTGAAAAATTACGCAACTTTTGTTATTGTTGGAAAACGATCTGAAGTGTCCAGTAATAACGCCTCTATCAATATCTCAGTTAGTTCAGTAGAACTATCAGACAGTTAAAAATCATTATAATTTGAATAGAAGAGCTACACAAGTAATTGTAAAATTATTTAAATGCGGTAATATTTGCAAACTAAAAATACTTTTTTTCCGACTTATTTATGTCATGATTAATTTCGTGAAAGCATTTTCTGTGGCTTGTTCGGTGATTTGTATTTCCACATTGCACCTACACTGAATTTTGTTTTTTTACTCACGCAAAGAGTCCCAAATTGAATGAGATTTTCACTCTGCAGCGGAGTGTGCGCTGTTATGGAACTTCCTGGCAGATTAAAACTGTGTGCCAGGCCGAGACTCGAACTCGGCAGAAGTAAAGCTGTGAGGACGGGGCGTGAGTCGTGCTTGGGTAGCTCAGTTGGTAGAGTACTTGCCTGCGAAAGGCAAAGGTCCCGAGTTAGAGTCTCGGCCTGGCACACAGTTTTAATCTGCCAGGAAGTTTGAGTCCCAAATTGGTTGAAATACTGAAATTCTGTACCCTTCAATTGCGGAGTTGATGAGTTTTTTTCGGTGTAAGTAAACGTTATTGTGAAGTTCACCAATTCTGACTGTAATGGAGAGAATTACCATTTCAATATTTCCGCAAAGATTATTTGCATCTTTGTTGAAATAATTACATTTTATTTTCTTTGACAATTTGAATCCGTAGTTAATATATCTCTTCGTTATTTAATGAAGAGCTATGGTGGTGTCGTGTGCGAACTACTTTGTCAGCACAAGTTCGTTCAGAGAAGTCACGTAATAATTGTTGCTTGATAACCAGTTGCTTAATGAATAAAGGTTTTGTCCAGTTGGCATTGTGACCGAATTTGAAAATAACTTCTACTTTGCTGCGGGTTGCTAAAAATTTCGTGATACTTTTGGGTTGGGGGGGGGGGTGTAGTCTCTGTTGTATGCGATAGTCATTACTTCATAAGGATCAGTCAAACATAATGTCAGAAGAAGGTAGAGTAAGTTATTTTCTCGAATATCCAGTTGTGAACTTTCCCCTCTAAACAGTTATTACTTCGGATACGATTGCCTTAATTTTCTGATCCGCTTAAACTCACCCGATGACCGTCATTTGCATAGTCGATTATCGATAGGGAATGTTAGAGACTCACACAGAAGAGTCTTTCCAGATGCTCAACAAAATTTGGCGTTATGAAACTGAAGCACGCGATCTATCTCAAACACACTATTGTTGTTGTTGTGGTGGTCCTCAGTCCTGAGACTGCTCTCCATGCTACGCTATCCTGTGCAAGCGTCTTCATCTCCCAGTACTTACTGCAACCTGCATCCTTCTGTATCTGCTTAGTATATTCATCTCTTGGTCTCCCTCTACGATTTTTACCCTCCACGCTGCCCTCCAATGCTAAATTTGTGATCCCTTGATGCCTCAAACATGTCCTACCAACCGGTCCCTTCTTTTTCTCAAGTTGTGCCACAAACTTCTCCCCAATTCTATTCAATACCTCCTCATTAGTTATGTGATCTACCGATCTAATCTTCAGCATTCTTCTGTAGCACCACTTCTGTAGCTTCTATTCTCTTCTTGACCAAACTATTCATTGACTATGTTTCACTTCCATACATGGCTACACTCCATACAAATACTTTCAGAAACGACTTCATAACACTTAAATCTATACTCGATGTTAACAAATTTCTCTTCTTCAGAAACGATTTCCTTGCCATTGCCAGTCTACATTTTATATCCTCTCTACTTCGACCATCATCAGTTATTTTACTCCCTAAATGGCAAAACTCCTTTACTACTTTAAGTGTCTCATTTCCTAATCTAATTCCCTCAGCATCACCCGATTTAATTTGACTACATTCCATTATCCTTGTTTTGCTTTTGTTGATGTTCATCTTATATCCTCCTTTCAAGACACTGTCCATTTCGTTCAACTGCTCTTCCAAGTCCTTAGCTGTCTCTGACAGAATTACAAGCCGGCCGCTGATGGCCGAGCGGTTCTGGCGCTACAGTCTGGAACCGCGCGACCGCTACGGTCGCAGGTTCTAATCCTGCCTCGGGCATGGATGTGTGTGTTGTCCTTAGGTTAGTTAGGTTTAAGTAGTTCTAAGTTCTAGGTGACTTATGACCTCAGCAGTTGAGTCCCATAGTGCTCAGAGCCATTTGAACCATTTGAACAGAATTACGAGGGTCAGTCAAAAAGTAATGCCTCCTATTTTTTTTTCTACGTTTAATTGTCAGGAAATTTAAATGCAATTAGATAGGTTGAAAACCACAACATTGAGGATCATTTTGTCATTTTTCAATGTAATCTCCGCCCATCTCTACAGTTTTGGTCCATCTTTGAACAAGGGCATGTATCCCAGCACGGTAAAAATCACAGCTCTGCTTCCTAAGCCATTGACGCACGGATGTTTTGACGGCCTCCTCATCTTCAAAATGAATCCCACGATGAGCTTCTTTTAGTGGCCCGAACAGATGGAAGTCTGATGGTGCCAGGTCAGGGCTGTATGGGGGATGAGGCAAAACTTCCCATCCAATTTTGACAATCTCGTCAGAGGTGTGACGACTGGTGTGTGGTCTTGCATTGTCATGCAAAAGAAGAACATCTGCCATTGATTTTGTTGGGCGAACTCGCTGAAGACGTGCTTTAAGTTTTTTGAGGGTTGTGACGTATTGAACAGAATTTATTGTGCATCCCTGCTCCAAAAAATCAACCAGAATCACACCCTCTGTATCCCAGAAAACTGTTGCCATAACTTTCCCTGCCGATCGCACAGTTTTGAATTTTTTCTTCCTCGGCGAGCTTGTGTGACGCCACTCCATTGACTGCCTCTTTGATTCGGGTTCAAAAAAATGCACCCATGTTTCGTCGCCGGTCACAATTTTTTTCAGAAACTCATCTCCCTCCAAACGGAAGCGCTGCAAGTGTTGGGAGGCTATTGTTTTCCTTGCCTATTTATTCTGATCGGTTAACATTCTTGGAACCCACCGTGCACAAACTTTTGAGTACCCCAATTGTTTAATAATCGTGATCACACTGCCTTTACTAAGAGAAATAATGCGACACACTTCATCTGCAGTCACCCGACGGTCACCACGAATGATGTCATCAACTTGCTGAATGTTGTGTGGAGTCACTGCACTCACCGGCCTGCCGCTCCGCTTTTCGTCAGTCAACGGTGTTTGCCCTTCAGCTTCCTTACAACGACGAACCCATCGTCTAACAGTGCTGACATCCACTGTCACAACACCATACACCTTCTTCAGTCTTTCATGAATGCGTATGGGCGTTTCACCTTCTGCATTCAAGAATTCAATCACACAACGCTGTCTCAAACGAACATCGATGTCGGCCATCTTACAAACTTCTGCTGTGCTGCCACCTGTTGACACAGAAAGTTACTACTGCAGTGGATTGCAGAAGAAGGTTTGAGGAATGGCGCCAAATTCAAATTTTTCACTTAACTTAATTTTTTTAAGTAGAAAAAAAATGGGAGGCATTACTTTTTGACCGACCCTCGTACAATGTCATCGGCGAACCTCAAAGTTTTTATTTCTTCTCCATGAATTTTAATACCTACTCCGAATTTTTCTTTTGTTTCCTTTACCTGCTTTCTCAATATACAGATTGAATAAAATCGGGGAGAGGCTACAACCCTGTCTCACTCCCTTCGCAACCACTGCTTCCCTTTCATGTCCCACGACTCTTATTACTGCCATCTGGTTTCTGAACAAATTGTAAATAGCCTTACGCTCCCTGTATTTTACCCCTGCCACCTTCAGAATTTGAAAGAGAGTATTCCAGTTAACATTGTCAAAAGCTTTCTCTAAGTCTACAAATGTTAGAAACGCAGGTTTGCCTTTTCTTAATCTTTCTTCTAAGATGAGTCGTAAGGTTAGTATTGCCTCACGTGTTCCAACATTTCTACGGAATCCAAACTGATCTTCCCCGAGGTCCGCTTCTACCAGTTTTATGCCCGCATCTCGTGGTCGTGCGGTAGCGTTCTCGCTTCCCACGCCCGGGTTCCCGGGTTCGATTCCCGGCGGGGTCAGGGATTTTCTCTGCCTCGTGATGGCTGGGTGTTGTGTGCTGTCCTTAGGTTAGTTAGGTTTAAGTAGTTCTAAGTTCTAGGGGACTGATGACCATAGCTGTTAAGTCCCATAGTGCTCAGAGCCATTTGAACCATTTTCTACCAGTTTTTCCACTCGTCTGTAAAGAATTCGCGTTAGTATTTTGCAGCTGTGATTTATTAAACTGATAGTTCGGTAATTTTCACATCTGTCAACACCTGCTTTCTTTGGGATTGGAATTATTATATTCTTCTTGAAATCTGAGGGTATTTCGCCAGTCTCATACATCTTGCTCATCAGATGGTAGAGTTTTGTCATGACTGGCTCTCCCAAGGCTGTCAGTAGTTCTAATGGAATGTTGTCTACTCCCGGGGCCTTGTTTCGACTCAGGTCTTTCAGTGCTCTGTCAAACTCTTCACGCAGTATCTTATCTCCCATTTCGTCTTCATCTACATCCTCTTCCATTTCCATAATATTGTTCTCAAGTACATCGCCCTTGTATAAACCCTGTATATACTCCTTCCACCCTTCCGCCTTCCCTTCTTTGCTTAGAACTGGGTTTCCATCTGAGCTCTTGATATTCATACAAGTGGTTCTCTTCTCTCCAGAGGTCTCTTTAATTTTCCTGTAGGCAGTATCTATCTTACCCCTAGTGAGATAAGCCTCTACATCCTTACATTTGTCCTCTAGCCATCCCTGCTTAGGCATTTTGCACTTCTTGTCGATCTCATTTTTGCCTGCTTCATTTACTGCATTTTTATATTTTCTCCTTTCATCAATTAAATTCAATATTTCTTCTGTTACCCAAGTATTTCTATTAGCCCTCGTCTTTTTACGTAATTGATCCTCTGCTGCCTTCACTACTTCATCCCTCAGAGCTACCCATTCTTCTTCTACTGTATTTCTTTCCCCCTATCCTGTCAATTGTTCCCTTATGCTCTCCCTGAAACTCTGTACAACCTCTGGTTCTTTCAGTTTATCCAGATCCCATCTCCTTAAATTAGCACCTTTTTCTAGTTTCTTCAGTTTTAATCTACAGTTCATAACCAATAGATTGTGGTCAGAGTCCACATCTGCCCCTGGAAATGTCTTACAATTTAAAACCTGGTTCCTAAATCTCTGTCTTACCATTATATAATCTATCTGAAACCTTTTAGTATCTCCAGGGTTCTTCCATGTATACAACCTTCTGTCATGATTCTTAAACCAAGTGTTAGCTATGATTAAGTTATGCTCTGTGCAAAATTCTACCAGACGGCTTCCTCTTTCATTTCTTCCCCCCATTCCATATTCACCTACCATGTTTCCTTCTCTCCATTTTCCTACTGACGAATTCCAGTCACCCATGACTATTAAATTTTCGTCTTCCTTCACTATCTGAATAATTTCTTTTATCTCATCATACATTTCATCACTTTCTTCATCATCTGCAGAGCTAGTTGGCATATAAACTTGTACTACTGTAGCAGTACGTCTAACCAGGCATCCTACATATTTTGCTTTCATATGTTGGCATATGTAGGCATGTTGTACTACATCTACTAAAAAAAGTGAAATAAACAATTACAACGGTACAATTGGAAAAATACACACACATACAGTTTATATTCGTAGATGATAAGTACTACAATAATACAGATTTTAGATACGAGTGCTAGCAGCAGTGGATATGAGGGAAACTGATGGTGAAGGGAGAGGAAGAATATGGAGGGACATGATGAAAGTTAAAGAAATATAAGGGAAAAGAAGATTGTGTGGCTAATGGAGATAGAAGAAGAGGAAGAAGGGAAAGGAGCAAACTGGGAGACACTACCTTTGCTATTTGACGGAGGGGAAGATTGACCTTGTACATTGATTTTGTTGAAAACGTTATGAGGATGATGATAGGAAATGCTTCAACTTCTTCTTAAAAGCAGAAGGGATTGAATGTTGCGCAAAGTAAGGGGCAGTTTGTTCCAGAGGCGGACAGCAGCAACAGAGAAGGCATTTGCAAATGTTTTTGTTTTGTGAGTGGGCACAGTTAGGACACCAAATAAAAGTGACCTCTTGTTTCAATTATGATGGCATGAAAGGTGTTTAATCTCTGAAGCAAGGTACTGGGATGCTTGTGCAATGAGGAGCCAGTGAAGTAGACAGAGTGTGGTAGTCACGCAATTTGTCCGACGGCAGCCACCCTAGCTGGGAGTATGAAGCACTAACATGATCATATCGGCGAATGTTGCAGGTGTAACGCACACAGGCGTTCATGGTTAGTTGTAACCGTTTTTTGTTGTCACTACTCATGACATGTTGAATTAGATCACAATAGTGGAGGTTCGGTAGAACAAGTGCTTGCACGAACTGTCGTTTCACGTTCTGTGAAAATCCGTTCCGAAACTTTTTGAGAGCATAGAGACATGCGGACGTCTTACGGCACGCTGTGACTATTCTCTGCTCAGTTGAGATGCTCATCCAAAGTTACACCCAAGTTCTTAACTGTTTTCTGATATGGTATTGGAATACCGTCGAGCAGAATAGGAGGCAGTCGTTCGCGGAAATCTGAACTCAGTAATTTCTGATCAGCTATTAAGATTATTTGTCTTTTTTGCTTATAGTTTAAGCCCAATGGTTTTCGCCCATGTTACCACTGAAGATAGATCATCTTTCATCTGAACGATTGCAGAGTTTATATCTTCAGGTCTGACGCTTAGGTCGTCGGCATAGAAACAATGTTTACTGGAGGACACAACCGACGAAATGTCGCTGAGATATAAGGTAAACAGAAGTGGGCCTAAGACTGATCCTTGTGGCACTCCCGAGCAGACTTGTTTCCAGGAAGATTTTTCATTTACACAGACAACACACTACCATCTGTTTTTTAAGTAGCTTTCAAACCATATTATTGCACTAAATGAGAAATTAAGCTGTCGCATTTTTCTGAGCAATATGTCAAAGTTAACAGTGTCAAAAGCTTTGCTGAAGTCTAGCAGCGTCAATATTGTTGCCTTTAGGCTGACAATGGCGTATTTTGGGCCATCAGTTACTTGAATTAGAGCAGTGTTTATGCTGTGGTGTTAACGGAAAGCCGGTCGGGGTGACCGAGCGGTTCTAGGCGCTACATTCTGGAACCACGCGATCGCTATGGTCGCAGGTTCGAATCCTGCCTCGGGCATGGATGTGTGTGATGTCCTTAGGTTAGTTCGGTTTAAGTAGTTCTAAGTTCTAGGGGATTGATGACCTCAGAAGTTAAGTCCCATAGTGCTCAGAGCCATTTGAACCATTTTTTTGTTAACGGAAATCGGATTGAAATTTGTCATTTAGGTTGTATTCATGCAGGTCTTCAGTGATTTGATCATGAACAATATATTCAAGTGCTTTGGTAACAGCAGGCAGTATACCAATTGGTCGGTAATCACTGGGTAGCTGTGGTTTTCGATGTTAGGGATGGGTCCGATTATGCTTCTTTTCCACGCAGTTCACGAGGGAAAAATTAAATGTCAGTTAAGACAGGTACTAAGATATCGGCAACATTCTTAATCATGGTTATACTGATACTGTCGTCACATCAAAAGGGATTCTCATTATTGCTTTTCTTGCCGTATCTATTGTTACGTGTTTTGGATGGAAGATATCGTGGTTAGTTACCCAGTTAGGGGATTCTTGTGGACGGTAATTATCAGCCGTGTGGGTATTCATAGATGCAGAGAAGAATTCATTTAATTCGTTAGCTGAGACCTGAAAATCAGTTTCCGATTTTGCCTTTCCGATCACCAGGCTACCGAGTTTCTTCCACAGATTCGTGGGCGTCAGATCGCTGCGTACAAGAGAGCGAGCGTGCTGTAGCTTTCTATATTCTTCGTAACGCTCGGGTTTCGGATCTGTCTTTTTAGGTTGGTTAGTACCACCAAGTAGGTAGTGGAAGTACGTATAGCAACAGCAAGCCACTAATGCTTATTTTCATCTGGTCAGTAGGTCACGTGTTGAAGTGCTGGCGTGTGGACGCAAAACGGTTAGTTTGTACAAACAGGCATACTCCACTCAGTGGTGCAGTTACGACCGTGCAGAAAATATCAGGTCGTAAAATTTGTGACATGTTTGCGGGACAGCTGTTCGATGTAGAGGAAAAAGAACCAATACACTGATGGGTGTATATATTAAGGTACCACACACAAAAATATCTGCGCGTATCCCCGTTACACCTTGTATATTAACAGAATGTGACAATTACAAACATCCGATAAAAATAACAGTGTACAATATTTTAAAAATTAAGGACTGCTCTTAGTTTCTTGAATAGGTCCGTTTTCAGATGTATTTGCCATTTCATTCGTGTTCATAACAGGACATTTCAAAGTTTAAACTGTTTTCATGTTTCATTATATAGGGCGATTTTGTTTAATAGGAACGAACTGCAGGAAACGAATCCTACCGCGTGGGATTAGTCAAGCGGTCTAAGGCGCTGCAGTCATGGACTGTGCGGCTGGTCCCGGCGGAGGTTCGAGAACTCCCTCGGGCATGGGTGTGTGTGTTTGTCCTTAGGATAATTTAGGTTAAGTAGTGTGTAAGCTTAGGGACTAATGACCTTAGCAGTTAAGTCCCATAAGATTTCACACACATTTGAACATTTTGAACAAACGAATCCTGAGAAAATAAGTAGCAAAGAATGCCATATGGACATGTGGCCAGAGATGTGTTCCAAGGGAGATACACACACCTGAAGACCTTTGAGACTTGGTTTCAACGATTGAAGGTACACATGAGAACGAACCAGTTAAGTAGGAACGTTCTGTCGGTAGCCGTGTTTCTCCGTCAAAGACACGTCTTCCAGCAGGGGAGGCAGGGTCATCTGCATGAAGTGCAGTTATGTCTAGCCTGTAAGGCATTGTGGAAGGATAAATGTCCCACGAGGTGGTCGTCAATACTCTCCATCGCACATTGAGACTGAACTGGTGGCCTACGAGGCGGTGACCAATTATCCTCACCCACACATTGAGGCTGAACCGGTACTGATCGCTCGCTGTCACCACGCCATGCGAATTGTCTAGCCCACAGTTGGGTATTACGAAACTCAACGATACCGCCCCTCGTAAAGATAGCCTCATCTTTGAAGAGGGTGAATGACAGAAGTCCTAGAGGTGTGCTTGTCTGTGCGCCCAGCCAGCAACAAAACTGTCGCCACAGAGGCAAGTTCTTAAGTAATAAGACCTGCACGCGTTGTGAGCAGAGTTAAGCTCTACCAAAACTACGGTTCGGTAGTTTTGGTGCACTACAAAAATGAAGTAGTAACTGGTAGCATAACCTCTAGTATTGGTTCAAATGGCTCTAAGCACTATGTGACTCAACATCTGAGGTCATCGGTCCCCTAGACTTAGAACTGCTTAAACCTAACTAACCTAAGGACATCACACATAGCCATGCCAGAGGCAGAATTCGATCGTGTGACCGTAGTAGCAGCGCGGTTCCGGACTGAAGCGCCTAGAACCGCTCGGCCAGGCTAGTATTGGTAAGGAAAGAAACATCGATGAATATATAGGATAGAACAGAATATAAATTGCATTTTATAAGTAATAACAATTAGTTAATCGCGTAATTTCTGTGCTTTTATGTAACCAAAGCAGTTACTTTAGATGCAAGTAAATTTACATGCACAAATGTAATATATATTTATCGTTATTTTGTGCTTAATAGAACGCTCTTCATCTTGATCAAGGAGAAGAGTTTCCTGTCATTACTGATAAATGCAAAACTTGTTTATCAATGGGGGAAAAATGTTTTTTATATCTTCGAGGAAGTATTGAAGTGATGTTTGATATATTTTTGTTTTGCCATATTTTTATCTTTTTGTTGAGGAAATTGCGTTTTATAGCCCTGCATGAAAAATCTGTATTAGCTTTATTTTTTTATTTCACCTTTTTATTATTTCATCTTACAAATCAACAACTTTCGAGTAGAACCTGAATTACAGAGCAACAATGTCAGTTTTGCTATAAATACTGTTTATTCTTAAGTAACGAACAGGAGGATAACTATGTAGAACAAAGATGTCCTGTAGGTTACCTGGACCTTCATACATCCTCACTCAGTTTCTAGGCAGATCATTATTTAATTCCAATTTTGGGGGGAATCAAATGAGACACTGACCGCATACATAAGGAAAGCATTCGTTACGAGGTAACGCTCAACAGGTATGCAACAGACCTAACATACAGATGATGTGGGTGTGGCCTTACCTGACTAAAGTTACAAGGAAAACTACCGTAGTCTATCCTTACCTATGGTAGTCAACGGTAGCCAGCAGTAGTTTAATAACGCTAATTGGAAGTGATACAGCAGTGACAGCTGTGGAGAATTTTCCACACACTCGTCTGGCTTATCCCATGCTGGTTGGCCACCAGCCTGGGTCACTGTCAAAGATGTCCACCTTCTGTTTGATCGCATTTCCGCCCTTATGTCCATATGACCTTTTTGCTCCTAACCCTGTTAGTAATCGTTTTCTGCAGTTCGGTCTCATTTAGCAAAATCATCCTGTATACATTCGTATACAAAGTACGATTGTCTGATTGAACCATTACAATGAAGGACACAAATTTTTAGTATAAATTCTATGGTGAGAATGTTCCCGGAGGAATGGTCAGCATTTGGGGATATGACAGGAACGCTCATTTGAAGCAAAAAAATCATGTGCCCTATTCCGAATGGTTTCCAAGATAGAACACATTTAATGTACATTTGTTTTTCGGCTAATGGTGTGCACATTTGTGCCCACTCAACCTCTTTGCTGTTTTATCCGAGTGCAATCTATCTTACTGCTGCCATACTCTTTTCTCGGGATGTCTTTATGCCCTAGGAATAGGGGAGGACCCAAAACTGCACCCTATGGAGCGCCTTTTGTGATTTCTCACACTCGCCAAAATTTTCTACCTTTCCAACATTGTTTGAGTGATTCAAGACAGGTTTTTACATTCTGTTTGTGAAGTATGATTCAAACGAGTTGTGTGTAAAGCCATCAGTTCCATAAATAAGAAAATACATTTAATCAGAAACCATTTGTATCAGATATATACCCATACGAAGATTTTGCTTCAAATGATCGTTCTTGTTACATTCCTGAATATTGACCATCCCTCCTGGGGCACCCTGTATATAAATTAGATTTTATACTAAAAATTTGTGTGTTTTATTGTAATGGTTCAATCAGGCCAATGTACTTTGTTGACTAACATAATTGTTCACTTATGTAATTTACTTTTTGCAATATTTTTATACTTTTTAATTAAGTCAGATAAATGCCTGTTTTTTGCACTACTTTACATAACTCTATCTCGAAAATGGAAGGCCAAGACTAATCTTTTTATGTAACACTGGACATTTTTAATGTCAGTCGCCCGTAACGCGTTCTTTGAGAACATTAGAACCATCAACACAGATGCGTAAAAGTGGGAATAACCACAGAACGTTCAAAGCACGTTCACTTTAAGTGTGGTACGAACAGAAACGGCAGAATGACGTTATTCTGCGCCACATCACTTCGTTAACTGCCGCGCGCTACTGCGCATATCCCCACGACCTGGGCTCTTAGCTGCACGGGAGTGTAGCGCATCAAGAGCGCAGAGTTAATTGAATTGTGGCAGCAGTGGTACTTCATCATCCCGCCGTTCCACCGATATGGAAAACGAGAGTGGCGGCGACAGTATCTGTGTAGCAGACACATGTCGCAACAGACACGACAGGTGGGGATGGCTGTGGACCACGGAAGAAAATAAATATCCGGCCAGTTAGCTGGATCGGCAGTTCGTATCTTTTGGTGGAGCTACCGCACGTCGATCTTCAGATAAAACAGTTACCTCGCTTTCTGAAACTGGATTCCGGTTTGGCTCAAATGGCTCTAAGCACTGTGGGACTTAACATCTGAGGTCATCAGTCCCCTAGACTTAGAACTACGTAAACCTAACTAACCTGAGGACATCACACACATCCATGCCCGAGGCAGGATTCGAACCTGCGACCGTAGCAGGAGTGCGGTTCCGGACTGAAGTGCCTAGAACTGCTCGGTCACAACGGCCGGCGATTCCGGTTTGGAACTCTGAGTGTTTAAGACGATCCTTGCTTTGTTCACCGGTACCGATTTGAGCTTACTTTACTTGCGAGAAGTATTTAACATAGCACTGAAAGACCGAAGTACAAGAAAAGTCCATGAAGTGGACGACTCCTCGGGAGGAATGAAATGATTTCAGTTCCAAAGACTACCGATGCTGACAAGTATCAAAACTATCGAAACATTATTTTCATAAGTCATCATTGCAAAATACTGACACGAGCTATTTACAGAAGAATGGAGAAAACGGTTGAAGTTGATCTCGGGGAAGATCAGTTTGGATTCCGGAAAAATATAGGGATACCCAGTACTGACCCTACGTGTTATCTTAGAAGATAGAGCGGCAAGTTAACTGTTTATCTTTTCCTGTTTTCTCTTGTAGCATATTTTTTAAATTTCGTACGTGTTTTATGTTACAGAGGTTTGATGTCGCATTTTTGTAAGTGTAAATTCATTGTCTGTAGCACAGTTTTCATTTTTTCTGAACTGCCAGCAATATAGCTCATTAACGCATCAACGTACATTGGTAACTCATCAGGAGGGTGGCTAGTTGCATATCTAGGATTCTGTCGCTTTTGCAATTTACTTCTTCAGTTAGACTTTCTAGAATGAGTAGGATGTGTGCATGCAGACTGCGGACGAACAGTTGAATACGCTTTTGGCACGATCAGTCACCTTCATGCTGCTACATCTACATCTACGTCATTACCCTGCAATTCACAATAAAGTGCCTGGCAGAGGGTTCAATGAACCACCTTCAAGCTGTCCCTCTACCGTTCCACTCTCGAACGGCACGCGGGAAAAACGAGCATTTAAAATTTTTCTGTGCGAGCCCTGATTTCTCTTATTTTATCGTGATGATCATTTCTCCCTATGTAGGTAGTTACCAACAGTATGTTTTCGCAATCGGAGTAGAAAACTGGTGATTGAAATATCATGAGAAGATCCCGTCACAACGAAAAACGCCTTTGTTTTAATGATTGCCACTCCAATTCACGTATCATGTCTGTGACACTATTTCCCCTATTTCGCGATAATACAATACGAGCTGCTCTTCTTTGTACTTTTTCGATATCATCCGTCTGTCCCACCTGATGCGGATCCCACACCGCACAGCAATACTCCAGAATAGGGCAGACAAGCGTGGTGTAAGCAGTCTCTTTAGTAGACCTGTTGCACCTTCTAAGCATTCTGCCAATGAATCGCAGTCTTTGGTTTGCTCTACCCACAATATTATCTATGTGATCGTTCCAATTTAGGTTATTTGTAATTGTAATAAAAAAATGGTTCAAATGGCTCTGAGCACTATGGGACTTAACATCTGAGGTCATCAGTCCCCTAGAACTTAGAACTACTTAAACCTAACTAACCTAAGGACATCACACATATCCATGCCCGAGGCAGGATTCGAACCTCCGACCGTGGCGGTCGTGCTGTTCCAGACTGAAACGTCTAGAACCCCTCGGGCACAACGGCCGGCTGTAATTGTAACCCTAAGTATTTAGTTGAATTTACAGCCCTCAGGTTTGTCTGACTTATCGCGTAATCGAAATTTAGCTGATTTCTTTTAGTACTCATGTGAATAACTCCAGAATTTTCCTTATTCAGGGTCAATTGCCACTTTTCGCACCATACAGATATCTTATCTAAATCATTTTGCAAGTCGTTTTGATTATCTGATGACTTTACAAGACGGTAAATGACAGCAGCATCTGCAAACAATCTAAGAGGGCTACTCAATTGTCTCCTATGTCGTTAATATAGATCAGGAGCAATAGAGGGCCTATAACACTTCCTTGGGGAACGTCGGATATTACTTCTGTTTTACTCGATGACTCTCCGTCTATTACTACGAACTGTGATCTTTCTGACAGGTAATCACGAATCCAGTCGCACAACTGAGGCGATACTCCGTAGGCACGCAGTTTGGTTAGAAGACGCTTGTGAGGAACGGTGTCGAAAGCCTTCTGGAAATCTAAAAATATGGAATCAATTTGACATCCCCTGTCGATAGCACTTATTACTTCATGAGTATAAAGAGCTAGTTGTGTCTCACAAGAACGATATTTTCTGAAACCGTGCTAACTATATGTCAATAAATCGTTTTCTTCGAGGTACTTCATAATGCTCGAATACAATATGTGTTCTAAAATCCTACTGCAAATCGACGTTAGTGATATAGGCCTGTAATTCAGTGGATTACTCCTACTCCCGTTTTTGGGTATTGGTGTGACTTGAGCAATTTTCCAGTCTTTAGGTACGTATCTTTCTGTGAGCAAGTGGTTGCATATAATTGCTAAATATGTATATAAATGCTGCTGCCTCGGGTCGAGGCGGTGACGGTGAATCAGGCGCGTCACATGGGGGACATCGTAGGTGTCGCTTGTTTTGCCCACGGACACTTCTGCCGAGGCACCTCCTAGTGCTCCCGACGCGGTGGATCCACCCTCACAGCAGAGGGAGTAGTGAGTGGTAAGGCGTTCACGTCACTCGAGGCGGAAGGTCAGTGTGGAGACTGGCCGTCTGATCACACCCTTTCACCCCTGGAATGGACAGATGTCAGATCCTTCAGCAGGATCCGCGCAGGCACAGAGGGGAGGGTTTTATTACCGAGAGTTCCAATGTTCGGCGCGTTATGGAGCTCCCTCAGACAGACAGCGTTCAGGGCTGGAAAGAAAGCCAAAGTGCAGTCAGTATGTCTGCCAGGGGGCCTCGCTCGAGATGTGGAGGCGGCTATCGAACGTGCAGGCTACAGTCGTCTGCAAGTAGTGGCTCACGTTGGCACCAGTGACGTTTCTCTCATGGGTTCTGGGGCCATCCTCAGTTTCATACTGACAGCTGGCGGAAGTGGTGAAGGCTGCTGGCCACGCGCGCGGGGTTCAATCAGAGCTCATAATGTGCAGCATGGTTCCCACAGTCGATCCAGGTTCCTTTGGTTTGGAGCCGCGTGGACGGTCTCTGCCAAAGGCTTCGTCGACTCTGTGACGGTCTTGGCTGCAGATTTCTGGAACTGCGTCACTGTGTGATTTGTAGGACTCCCCTTGGTAAGTCAGAGGCGCACTACACAAAGCAGACAGCTATTTGGGTAGCAGAGTACTTGTGGAGCGCACACGAGGGTTTTGTTTTAGGCTAGGCTAAAGAAAAATCAAGGCGCTTTCATAGGATTTGTCGACCTGGAAAAAGCGTTCGACAATATAAAATGGTGCAAGCTGTTCGAGATTCTGAAAAAAGTAGGGGTAAGCTATAGGGAGAGACGGGTCATATACAATATGTACAACAACCAAGAGGGAATAATAAGAGTGGACGATCAAGAACGAAGTGCTCGTATTAAGAAGGGTGTAAGACAAGGCTGTAGCCTTTCGCCCCTACTCTTCAATCTGTACATCGAGGAAGCAATGATGGAAATAAAAGAAAGGTTCAGGAGTGGAATTAAAATACAAGGTGAAAGGATATCAATGATACGATTCGCTGATGACACTGCTATCCTGAGTGAAAGTGAAGAAGAATTAAATGATCTGCTGAACGGAATGAACAGTCTAATGAGTACACAGTATGGTTTGAGAGTAAATCGGAGAAAGACGAAGGTAATGAGAAGTAGTAGAAATGAGAACAGCGAGAAACTTAACATCAGGATTGATGGTCACGAAGTCAATGAAGTTAAGGAATTCTGCTACCTAGGCAGTAAAATAACCAATGACGGACGGAGCAAGGAGGACATCAAAAGCAGACTCGCTATGGCAAAAAAGGCATTTCTGGCCAAGAGAAGTCTACTAATATTAAATACCGGCCTTAGTTTGAGGAAGAAATTTCTGAGGATGTACGTCTGGAGTACAGCATTGTATGGTAGTGAAACATGGACTGTGGGACAACGGAAACAGAAGAGAATCGAAGCATTTGAGGTGTGGTGCTATAGACGAATGTTGAAAATTAGGTGGACTGATAAGGTAAGGAATGAGGAGGTTCTACGCAGAATCGGAGAGGAAAGGAATATGTGGAAAACACTGATAAGGAGAAGGGACAGGATGATAGCACATCTGCTAAGACATGAGGGAATGACTTCCATGGTACTAGAGGGAGCTGTAGAGGGCAAAAACTGTAGAGGAAGACAGAGATTGGAATACGTCAAGCAAATAATTGAGGACGTAGGTTGCAAGTGCTACTCTGAGATGAAGAGGTTAGCACAGGAAAGGAATTCGTGGCGGGCCGCATCAAACCAGTCAGTAGACTGATGACAAAAAAAAAAAAAAGGCATTAGTTTCAGAAGATACTCAGATCCACATTTGCCAGTCGACACGCAGAAAGGGACATTAGACCGCGTTCAGGGTAAAGACACTTCGACTATCAAAATTTTATTAGTAGATTGTCGAAGTGTTCGTAACAAAGTTCAAGAACTTACTGCTCTCCAAGAAAGTTCTCGCACTAAAATTATAATTGGACCCAGAACTGGCTCAAATCCGAAGAATCTGAGACATTTAGCGAGTCGTGAAAAGTATATCGGGAAGACAAATTAGAGGCCATAGGAGGGGGAAGTGTTGACAGAAATATTGTCTCTACTGAAGTCAAAGTTAATTGTGACAGTGAAGTTATCTGGTCAAATAATACAAGTTAATTGTTGGATTTTTAATCGTCCACCCAATCAGCTGTGACAACTCTACATTCATTCAAAGAAAGTCTACGTAGGTAGCGCATAAATACCCAGATCATGCAGTACTAGTTGGAGGCGACATTAACCTATCGAGTATAGACTGGGCTGCCTATAGATTCATTGCGGAGGGTACAGACAGTCACGCGGAATACTTTTGAAAACGTTTTCTCAGTACTGTTTTGAGAAGCTAGTACGGCAACCCACACGCAATGAAAATATCTTAGATCTTGAAGCTACAAATAGGCCAAACCTTGTCGACAACGTCAGTATAGAAATGGGTATTAGCGATCATGTTGTAACTATGGCCGCGCTGGGTAGCCGTGCGGTCGCGCCTTGTCACGGTTCGCGCGGCTCCCCCGTCGGAGGTTTCAGTCCTCCCTCGGGCATGGGTGTGGTGGTTAGTGTTTAACGTCCCGTCGACAACGAGGTCATTAGAGACGGAGCGCAAGCTCGGGTTAGGGAAGGATTGGGAAGGAAATCGGCCGTGTCCTTTCAAAGGGACCATCCCGGTATTTGCCTGAAACGATTTAGGGAAATCACGGAAAACCTAAATCAGGATGACTGGAGACGGGATTGAACCGTCGTCCTCCCGAATTCGAGTCCAGTGTGCTAGGGCATGGGTGTGGTTCAAATGGTTCAAATAGCTCTGAGCACTATGGGACTCAACTGCTGTGGTCATAAGTCCCCTAGAACTTAGAACTACTTAAACCTAACTAACCTAAGGACAGCACACAACACCCAGCCATCACGAGGCAGAGAAAATCCCTGACCCCGCCGGGAATCGAACCCGGGAACCCGGGCGTGGGAAGCGAGAACGCTACCGCACGGCCACGAGATGCGGGCTGGGCATGGGTGTGTGTATTGTCCTTAGCGTAAGTTAGTTTCAGTTAGATTAAGTAGTGCGTAAGTCTAGGAACCGATGACCTCAGCAGTTTGGTCCCATAGTTCTTACCACAAGCCGGCCGCGGTGGCCGTGTGGTTCTAGGCACTTCAGTCCGGAACCGCGTGACTGCTACAGTCGCAGGTTCGAATCCTGCCTCGGGCATGGATGTGTGTGATGTCCTTAGGTTAGTTAGATTTAAGTAGTTCTAAGTTCTAGGGGACTGGTGACCTCAGATGTTGAGTCCCATAGTGCTCAGAGCCATTTTGAACCTTACCACAAATTTCCAAATTTTGTAACTATGGTTAAGAAAGTTAATAAATCAGCCAAGAAGACTAGGAGAGTGATTCTGCTAGAAAGAGCAGATACGCAGTTGTTAGCATCTCACTTAGACAGTGAATTGACATTACTTAGTTCCAGTATTCACGTAGAGGTATTATGGGCAAAGTTTAAGCAGATTGTAAATCGTGGTCTAGAGAGTTGCGTGCCTAGTAAGTGGACTAAGGATGGTTTAATAACGAAATTCGGATAATGCTGAGGAAGCAGAGGCTACTGCACTCCCGGTTCAAAAGAGTACGCACAAATGACGAAAAGCAAAGGAGAAAAGATCGATGCGCGAAGCCTGCAACAACTACCACCGTCATTCCTCAGCAAAAGATCTGGCAGAGGACCCGAGGAAATTCTGGTAGTACGCAAAATCGTAAAGTGTGTCTAAGGCTTCCATCCAATCCCTTGTTGAACAGTCTAGTCTCGCAAATGTAGATAGCAAGACGAAAGGGGAAGTTTTAAATGTAACGTTCAAGTAATCCTTACAACGGGAGAATCGTACAGACATACCATCAACAGGTTTGTTTATAAATAACTCATCCGCTACCAGTCACGATTTTCTTTATTTTATTTTTCGTACGACGCGTTTCGGGAAATGATTTCCATTTTCAAGTGCGTTTTTTTGTGTTTGTTATGTCATTCCTATGTGATGTTGTCGATATGTGAGATTCTGCTTCATTTCGTTGACTTTACTGAAATATATAAGAAAACACCCGATTTTTAGTTGGTTGTCAATCCTTTTGTGAAGTTAGTGGCAAAATTTAGAAGATTTTGTACTTACAGTTTCCTTATGGTCCATTTGTGCCGAGTCTCACACACACTAAACATTCCTATGTTAGGGATATTGGTCTGCAATTTTGCGAGTCCTTTCTTTTACCCTTCTCATATACTTATGCTTTTTTTTCAATCGCTTGGGACTTCACACTGGGCGAGATATTCGCTACAAATGCAAGCTAAGTAATGGGCCAATGCCGCAGAGTATTCTCTGTAAAACTGAAATGGGATTACGTCTGGGTTGGGTTGATTTGGGAGAGGAGACCAGACAGCGAGGTCATCGGTCTCATCGGATTAGGGAAGGATGGAGAAGGAAGTCGGCCGTGTCCTTTCAAAGGAACCATCCCGGCATTTGCCTGAAGCGATTTAGGGAAATCACGGAAAACCTAAATCAGGATGGTGGCCGAGCAGTTCTAGGCCCTTCAGTCTGGAACCGCGCGACCGCTACGGTCTCAGGTTCGAATCTTGCCTCGGGCATGGATGTGTGTGATGTCCTTAGGTTAGTTAGGTTTAAGTAGTTCTAAGTTCTAGGGGACTGATGACCTCAGATTTTAAGTCCCATAGTGCTCAGAGCCATTTGAACCATTTAAATCAGGATAGCCGGACGCGGGACTCAACCGTCGTCCTCCCGAATGCGAATCCAGTGTGCTAACCACTGCTCCACCTCGCTCGGTGGATTTCGTCTTGACTTTCCCTACTTAAGGGATACATATTGTCCTGTCCTCCATACGGGAGTCTGAACGTTGGTCAAACGACGGGTTGACTATTCCTTAAACGCGAAATCTAAAACTTCGACTCTTCAATGAGTAGTTGGATAGAAGCCTTCGAGCCACTTTGTGATTTTACATAGGACCAAACTCTTCTCGTGTTCTCGGAAAGATCATTTGTTAAGATATGACGGTGGTAATCGCATGCTTCGCCCTACGATCTCTTTAGAGACGCACGAACCTCGGCTAACTTTTGCCCGTCCTCATCTGCTTGTTATCTTTTGGACCGAGACTGCCACACTCTCTGCTTCCTCACTATTTTTCGAATTTTGTCACTAAACCACGGTGGGCCCTTCCCGTCCTTAATCCATCTAATCGGGACATACTTTTCCAGAGCACGATTTACAATCCGTTTAAACTTTGCCTATAGTTCTTCTACGTCCATCATGGAAATGAACTCCCATGCTTCTTGAGAGAGCGTAGGGGAACGATGCGGGAGACGGGAGACCCGCAATGCCGTACTAGGCAAGGTCATAATGGAGGTGGTTTCCCATTGCCTTCCTCCGACCGTAATGAGGATGAATGATAATGATGATGATGATGATGATGAAGACGACACAACAACACCCAGTCATCTCGGGGCAGGTGAAAATCCATAACTGCCGGGAATCGAAGCCGGGACCCCGTGCTCACTGTTTCTTGACAGGGTCGATAGCGTAAGGTTTGTATGTAGCTACAGAATCTAGAATATTTCCATTGTGTTTGGATGTCTAATTAGTTGTTTAAGGCACTTTTTGGAAAAAGTGTCCAAGTTCTTCGTAAGACACACTGTCCGTATCCCCCAGTCTACACTCGGTAGGTTAAAGCCGCCTCCAGTTAATGTTGCATGACCTGGGTATTTCCGCGCTACTGACCGTAGACTTTCTTCGAATGTTTCTCGAGCTATTACAGTTGAATCGAGTGGCCGGTAAGAATCTCCAACAATTAACGTGATTTCACTTAGACTTGTTACAAGCGTCCACGTAATTTCACTGTCACTCAAATTCAGCCTCAGTTGAAACAATACGTCTGTTAACTGCAATGAAGATTGTTGCTCCTACGGCGTCTAACCCGTATTTCCGGTGTACTTTCCAAGGTTTGCTAAACAACAAAATTACGAGAGAAAAAACGTATTGTTACAGTGACCACTGAAAATGCTTTAAAATAAAGTGAAACGTATTTTGTCTTAATAAGACTTTCATTGCAGTTGCAAAAGACTATATTTAACCAATACAAGTTGTATATCTGCAATTGCGTAAAAAAGAGACGGAAAATCAAAGAAGACAATATGTGTCTCAGAGCTTTCTACTTGGGTTTCAGCTAGCTCTCGGTCCCGAGAGTAATTTGAGCATGAGAAATTTCCTGGATAGCAGCAAATTCGGAAACTTTGTTACGAATACTTCTACAATTTACTGATAAAATTGGGGGACAGTCAAGGTGTCTTTACTCTGAACGCTGTCTGATATCTGTATCTGCGTCTCGACTGGCGAGCGTTCGTCAGAATACCTCAAACTACTGCCTAGTTTCAAAAAACCCCAAGTGCACTCGACAAGTACTTTGCAGCCCGAGCAGCTGCTTCCTTTGTGTAGAGCACACCTGACCTATCAAGGGCAGTGCCACAACTCTCCCCGCGGTGACGCACGTCCAGAAATCAGCAGCCAAGGCCATCACAGAGTCGACGACACCTTCATTTGAGACACTCCACTCGGTTCCAAACCAAAGGACCCGGATCGACTCTGGGAATAATGCTGCAAATTGCGAGCTCTGTTTGAACCCCACGCGCGAGGCCAGCAGTCTTCACCACCTCCGCCAGCCGCCTGTGTGAAATGAGGACGGCCTCAGAATCCATGCGACAGACGTCTTTGGTGCCGACGTGAGTCACAACTTGCAGACGACTGCACCCTGCACGCTCGATAGCTGCAGGCAGGGCCGCCTCCACACCTCGGATGAGGCGCCACACCAGACAGACCGAATGCACGTTGGCTTTCTTTCCGGCGCTGAACACAATTTCCCTAAGGAGCTCCATCCGTAACGCACCTAACAAATGGCTCTGAGCACTATGGGACTTAACATCTGAGGTCATCATTCCCCTAGAACTTAGAACTACTTAAACCTAACTATCCTAAGCATATCACACACACCCATGCCTGAGGCAGGATTCGAACCTGCGACCGTAGCAGCAGCGTGGTTCCGGACTGAAACGCCTAGAGCCGCTCGGCCGCGCGCCTAACATTGAAGCTCCCGATAACTAGCAAATCCCTCCACACGTGTGGCTGCTCGGACCCTGCTGAAGATGCGGCCAACTGTCCACTCACAGGGTTGAATGAGCAAGGCCAGACGGTCTGCCTCCATATTGGCCCTCCCTCGAGCAACGCGAACACGTCACAACCTGCCACTGACCCTCCGGTGAGGGCAGGTTCACTGCGTCGGGTACAGTGGAGGGTGCCTCGACAGCAAGCACCTTGGGCGAAGTAAGCCAGATTGTCCCCCACCACTGCACCCTGAAACAACAGCCTGTAGATAGCTGACCGTACCCGAAACTGCCTTCATCTGTTCGAGAACTGCAGCTCGTCCGGCGTCCGCACAGATCATGCACATGTCATATCCATCTCAGCACATCTAAATTACCAAATAAATTATAAAAGCACTTAGAGACACCTAATTATGCAACCTGCTACCCTCCTGACGAGTCACAATGGAGGCTGACGTCTTAATGAGTTGCGTACCTGCTTGTTCAGAAGAAATTAAAACTGTGCTACAGATTGCCTGACTCTACACTTTACAGTAACAGAAACGCTAGATTATTCGTCATAAATAAAAGAGTAACAAGCAGAGAATTTAAGAAATACGAGGGTCACTCCAAAAGAAATGCACACTATTTTTGTAAAAATACAGTTTTCATTCTGCATGTGTGAAAGTTTTACAGTGTGTAGATACATCCTTCCTGCTTGTTTTCAAACTTAGTTCAACCTGTTCCCGTGAGTGGCGCCGTCACAGCATGTCTTCAAGATGGCTGCTACACTTGACGTTCGTCAGAAGCAACGTGCTGTCATAGAATTCCTGTGATGTGAAAACGAGACAGTGGGAAACATCCAAAAGAGGTTGAAAAAGGTGTGTGGAGATGCTGCTGTCGATCGCAGTACAGTTAGTCGGTGGGCAAGCGGGTTACGTGATGAAAGCGGGCACGGCAATATTTAGGATTGTCCTCGCAGCGGCAGGTCTCGTACTGCACACACTCCAGACAATGTGCAGCGACTTAACGAAATGGTGACTGCTGACAGACGCATCACAGTGAACGAATCGTCACGCTACGTTGGGATAGGGGAAGGAAGTGTTTGCAGAATACTGAAAGTGTTGGCGTTAAAAAAGATTTGTGCCAGGTGGGTTCCCAGTATGTTGACAGTAGCTCACAAAGAAACAAGAAACACGGAACAGTACGAGAATGGTGGAGATGAATTTCTTGGAAGAATTGTGACAGGTGATGAAACATGGCTCCATCATTTTTCACCAGAGACGAAGAGGCAATCAATGGAGTGGCATCATGCAAATTCACGCAAGAAAAAAAAAATCAAAACCACACCTTCTGCTGGAAAAGTTATGGCTAAGGTGTTTTTCGATCTGAAGGACTCTTGCTTGTGGACATCATGCCAAGTGGAACCACCATAAATTCTGATGCATATGTGACGACACTGAAGAAACTTCAAGCTCAACTGAGTCGTGTTCGACCACATCGGCAAAAGTAGGATGTTTTGCTGTTGCACGACAATGCACGGCCACATGTCAGTCAAAAAACCATGGAAGCGATCACAAAACTCGGATGGACAACACTGAAACACCCGCCTTGCAGTCGTGATCTGGCTCCATGTGACTGTCATTTCTTTGGGAAACTGAAAGACTCTCTTGTGGAACAAGGTTTGAAGATGATGACTCCCTTGCGCAATCTGCCAAACAGTGGCTCCAACAGGTTGGTCCAGAATTTTACCGTGCGTGTATATAGGCGCTGGTTCCAAGATGGCGTAAGGCAGTTGAGAGGGATGGAAATTATGTGGATAAATGAAAATATTGTTCCTAACCGATGTATCTACACACTGTAAAACTTTCAAACATGTAGAATAAAAGATGGATTTAAAAAAAATAGTGCGCAGTTCTTTTGGAGTGACCTTCATATACTACCAAGAAAACACAGATAAAGCTAAATGCGTAACTAGCTGCTCTGCAGGTGTGTAACAGGCGACAGTTGGCACTGCGATACTGCCACTCTATGACAACTCTGGTCATTCCGAAGCAGCTTCATAGTACTCATATTCACTCACACAGGGTAAAGCGGAAAACAAAACAGGCTGTGCAAGGTAAAATAAATGACAGATGCTCCTCTGTTTCCCAGAGGCTGTGTATTGCTGTGGCAGCTTGAAATAGCAGAAAGACTAGACACTGCCAGCATGCTCAGGCACGGATATTGCTGCTCCGTTTCAGTGTACCTGAAATTGTGAAATCCTGTTAATTATCTCAGTATTTTCGTGTGTATTCATCAATGGCATTTTGTACTACCGCTTATTGATGTATGTATCACAGTGCTTAACCTGTTATTGCGACAACAGATGATTGTGATGACTTTCCATTGTAAATGTGGAACTGGCTGCTAATAAAGAATCTCTCGACACAGCAGCTACGCGATTAAACCATTCCGTAATATGTTCATGACATGTCGTTTTCTACATAGTATACTGCGATTTTGCTGCACAGTAATATCAGATCAATGAAATATCTACTGAGAATATCGTAAACACAATCCGAATATGGCTTGCACTTACCAGACGTCACTGGACAGAGGATCCTCGCCGTTTGAAGTTGGACGAGTCTTGGGCACCGCAAAATTCACCACCAGGTCCTTGCTGTAGCAGCAGCAGGAGAGGTCTGTGGATAAAAGAGGATGTGTCAGGCGAAGCGGCGGGCGAGGAACGCAAAATACCGTGGCTCAGACAGGTTCATAGGGATGCGGCGATATTGCGGTGCCTGTGTTGTTCAGAAGTACGATGCAGTGTTTCTTCGGACATGCATGCATATCCGAAGGAACAGGCACTACGTTGATTACAGTCGTTGAGAAATACATGAAATCTATTGGCTGTTGCGAATATGGACAACCATCACCTGTATAATGGAACGACGACAGTGAAAATTTGTGCCGGATCGGAACTTTAACCCGGATTTCCCGATTTTTGTGACCGGTCGCCTTATCTCAGGCTATCAGAACACCACTCACAGCCAGACCCAAACTTCCGTATGTCGTCAACCATGTGTCTACAACCCACACTCACACATCCGTACAGGTCAGAGATCTTAATTGAAAATCTCTTGCCCGATGTCGGCGGATAAATACGATATTGCAGTGCCTGTGCTTTTCGGATGTACAATACAGAGTTTCTTTGGACATGCGTGCGTGCATGCATTATACAGCTGATGGTTGTTCATATTCACAACTGCGAATAAATTTCATGTTAATACGGATGCTTGTACACTGCCCGAAAAAAAAAAAAAAAGAAAAAGCGCCCACAGGAGGAGAAGGAAACTAAATGAACTTCGCGGGTTGAGGGGATATGTCATGATATTGATTGATTACAACATCAAGACAAATTTACAATGAATTTGGCAGTATCTCGTCGAACCCCTTTGACTTGGATGCATGTATGTTAACCGGGGACCTAGAAACGACAGAGAGGCTGCGTCCCCGCCGCAGTCGCAGTGATCCATAACCCCACGACGACTAAAGCAGTCCACTTCACCCCTCCGGCCGCCCCACACCGAACCACTCTTTCAGGGTCATTGTGAGGTTTGTCCCTCGGTGGACGTAGTAATCATCAAAAAATCAGATGATCGAGACCCAACGGACCCAAAGACTTACAGGCCCCTATGCCTTTTGAACACTTTGACTAAGGTGCAGGAGAGGTGCTGAAAAAAGTACAGGACATACAAGAGAAATAGGAAGTAGCAATAACAATAGATATAGCAGGCGCGTTCGACTATCTCTGGTGGCCTGCCTTGTTCGCAAGGCTACGAGAGATGCAGACACCAACAGTGTTATACGATAGCTTACTCGGTTACTGCAAAGATAGGGCTGTGCAATGGCAAGCAGGTTATCGAGAAAATAACAAAAGTAAACACAAGGCTCAATCTGTGGGTCAATTTTCTGGGATATTGCCATAGAGTCGCTTCTGAACAATATGCACGGAGGTTCTAGGGTGAAGGGTGAAGGGTGAAGGGTGTAGTTGCCAATGGTGAATGCAACTATAGAGCAAAGCTACACCACTTCTTATAAAAATAAGTGAGTGGTGTAGTCTTAACAAGCTAACAATGGCGGCAAACAAGACAGTAGATTTACTGATCAAAGGGGCCTTGCAGAGAAACCCCACCATTATGAAAATAACGAGACCTAGGGATAAACTTCGACGAACGACTGACAATCAACGAGAACATAAGACTTACAACTGAAAAAGCAACAACACTAACACACAAACTCGCCACACTTTACTCACTACAGACTACCACTGCGGATGTATCATACAGCTCTCTTTTAATCTATAATGTGTTTCGCAGCAAGTGCCTCGGCACTTTGAAGTCACTCACGACCCAAAAAAACATTGTGAAGCGTGGACAAAGAGGTGTATAGCTCAGAATGTCAGGGTCATTTGGCACCACCCCAGTGGAACCTCTATGCATTGCGCTTGCAACGTACCTTACTGACATAACCATTAGACATAGAGCAGCATACTGGCCCAAAAGGGAAAGACTAGATAAGGTATATGAGATAACAGGGGAGTGTATTACAGAAAACCGTCAATTAAATCTTTGGAAGGCTGAATCATGGCAAAGAGAATGGGAAACATCTGACAAGGGCCGTCGGGTTTTCCCCTTCTTCCCGAACATCTGGAAACACATTGATCCAAGTCACTGTATGGTACACTTCCTGACAGGCCATGGCCATTAACCTTTATACCTACACCGCTTTGGCCTTAGACAAAGTGATTTTCTGAATGGGGGAAACCTAGATCCCCTGAACACTTAACATTAAAATGTGGCACACACACCAAAGGCCGTCGTCAGAAATCGAAGGCATAGGGCAACCTTTAAGAGACCCGATAACTGAAGCATGCTTAACGGCATCACTGATGAAATATCAAGAGGCTACACAAGACTTATAAGCAGTAACGACCATATACAACATCACGGGCCGAAACACACCTTGCACCACAACATGATGCTTGGGACAACAGATATTTAAACACTGATATAGAAACAGATGAACATATAGACACAAATGATGACAGATACATATATGACATAGCAGAAGATCACACGACACAAATATGGAATTCAGAAATAGTAATAGAAATAAAAAAAATCCTATTTGTGAAGGTAAAACAAGTGCTTATTTAGTCCTTTTGAGCATTATTTGCCGGCCGAAGTGGCCGTGCGGTTAAAGGCGCTGCAGTCTGGAACCGCAAGACCGCTACGGTCGCAGGTTCGAATCCTGCCTCGGGCATGGATGTTTGTGATCTCCTTAGGTTAGTTAGGTTTAACTAGTTCTAAGTTCTAGGGGACTAATGACCTCGGCAGTTGAGTCCCATAGTGCTCAGAGCCATTTGAACCATTTGAGCATTATTTTCAATGATGTCAGGTTATTTGTGAAATGTACCACCTCCACTAGGACCTTGCCTAATACAGCGGTGCGGGTCTCCCTCATCGTCCCCTATGCTCCTCGCAGTATGGGACCTCATCACCATCATCGTCATAAGACGCAAAATGTAAAATATGTGAACTTGATAAAATTGTGCAGAAACGTACACATGCAGCATAAAAAGACGTAAAAACACAAACACAAGCGCACAACACAGGTAAGAACCGCCGTGCGGGAAGAGGAGGCTAGAGGTCACCTCCCGAGGCTGCTGTCCCGCTTACGGCGCGGTTAACTGGAGGAAGCAACTGTAGTAACTAATAGTACTGTCATACATTAAACACAAATCACGTACAATTAATATGACAACATACATACATGTAGCAAAAGCTGTAGTAGAATAGAATATGCTAATTGAGATGAGACAGGCTCGAAGTGTTTACAGAAGTGTTTACTTGAAATAGATAGGTAAAGGGACCTCTTCGCTATCTAAATTTTTCCTTTCGTGTATTATTTTGTTCTTAAGAATATAGTAATTTTTTCCAATTGTACTTATGTATCTTCTGTTATTTGATTTTGCTTCTCTTTTTAATTAACAATTTAATTATACAGAAAAACAAGAAGAGTACTAAAATTGTATAGTTTGCAGTAGCAAACGATCCACTATGGTTATTAAGGTGGTGGTGAACTTTGGTTTGTGGGGCGCTCAACTGCGTTGTCATCAGTGCCCGTACAACGTCCCAATTTTTACACAGTCCAATTGTTATACACTCCAGTCTCGACATTGTCACGAGTCATGATGATAAAGTGATGAGAACAACACAAACACCCAGACTCCGAGAAGAGAAAATACCCGACCCAGCCGGGAATCGAACCCGGGACCCCATGATCCAGAGGCAGCAACGCCAGACACTTTTGTTTTGTTTTGAGTAGAACTTTTAAAAATAATTCATCCTTCCACGATTTTTTATTTTTTTCCATTGCATTCCGTTGCGCTGACCACTCAGATTTTTAATTCCTTACACCTCTTCCACTTCAGGCGTTGGCCCCTAACACCCATACTACCCCCAAAAATCTGTCTAACCTAAAAACAAAGCTAGTGCTACCACCACTTTCACACTAACAGCTAACTAGAACGGTTGTTTGCCACCACTTCAGGCTCCGCCCACGAACAAAAATTAAATATGCCTCTGAACGTTTTATTAAAATGTATAAAGGAAGAAGTACAATACATTTATATTTTATCTGTTTTACATTTTTATATGTACTTATTTGTAATTCTTTTTTTATCTGTTTTTTATCGTCTTTCTGGAGTGTCCACAACAGCAAGACGGCTGGATGTACTGGTCGTCTTCTCGTTCAGTGATGGTGAAACACCCTATAATTACCGTTGATGTCTCTCATCGGTCCATCATGTGCTATATCTCAGTCTCTTCTCCCACTAGGCCACGAGATGCGGACGACACCAAGGCGGTAGGTTGCTCTTTAATGTTAATAAATAAATAATAAAAAATGTATACTCCAACTTCGGACATGATGTTCTGTGTAGTCATGAAATATGTTTGCGGTTGTCTACCGAACCGTGATTGTACATAGGCGTGCACCTCTTCGCCCGAGGCAGCTCAACGACCACGATGTCTTCCTCCAGACTCCAAACATAAAGAAATCGCACGGGGGGAGATCGGCACCGTATGGAGGACATGTAAGGACTTCCCAGCGAAACTTTGACAGCGTAGCGGAAACGGCGTCATTCTGTTGCAGGATAGTGCAGATCTGCTGTTTACAGTTGGTAGTTCAAGGTGCCACTGTAGTTACAGCGCTGACGTCGCCTACATGCCAGGAATAAAATTACTCTCGGAACTTTTTGGACTGACGAAGTATTCTTATTACACTATGGCTTCCATAACTGAAGATTATGCAGTGCATAGGTGAAGTATTTATTGTCTGTTATAATTACGTATTATTATAATCTATTATTATCTACAATGTGTTCATTAGCATCTGTTGTGGCCTGATCACCTTTAGACTTGCTTAAGCAAAATTAGTTTGTTTTATTTAGTTCATTTTGATTCTCAACGATTAACAGAATTTTCGACTGACTTTTTATTCACGTATGCGCTACGTAGCTGTTATGTTGCGGACGCACTGACAATATCAGAAGCTGATTCGTAAAAATTAGTGTACGTCATGCTGAAATCGGAAAGCACACGCGTGTGACCGAATACAAGGGAAGCCGTCAGCGTGGAACCGGGCGGCAGCTCGCTTTCGTGGCCTTCATGCTGAAATCGTTCTTCGCTTTGTATACGCACTGGGTGCCGACTACTTTAGCCGGAATAACCAACATCCATTAAAGTCGTAATAGCTTTCCCTGGCAGTGTGTGACAGAAAGCGGCCCGACTGTCAAACAAGAACTTCCGTTTGTTGGCGCCGCCACACAGTTTACCGTTCACCGCCTGCCGAGCGTTTCTGCAGGGCACAGCTACGTGGGTGGCTGGCGGGTTATTACTTGTCTGTCGAGTCGGTTCTTCTGGCTTTTAACGTACTGCCACGAAGACTGGCGTGAGAAAGAAAACGTGGCTCCTCGCAATGCTCTGCTTGCATCAATGCAGTGGCGACGAGTTTGCCCCCATATTTTCAAATTCCTTTCCCATTCGGCACAATGGAGCTCTTCACCGCGGCTGTTAATCAATAAAAATGCCAGTAAGTAATCATTTGGAAGGCCATCCCCTTCTGCAATTAAAGACAACTGCAGAGGATTGTAATTTTAAGACAGTAGTAAATGAAGCTAAGACAACGAGATTCCATTGGAAGTATCCAGCACAAAACGAGATTTTGATTCAAGTTCAGCGCTTCAGTTACCTACCGAGCTACATTACTTTGAACGAAGATAAGGATGTAAGCATTAAATTATTTCTATGCGAGTATATATGGCAGAATAAGCGGATAAGACACAAAAATTAAATTCAAAAAATGTGTCAAACGTCTCTAAGCACTATGGGACTTAACATCTGAGGTCATCAGTCCTCTAGACTTAGAACTACTTAAATCTAACTAACCTAAGGACACCACACACATCCATGCCCTAGGCAGGATTCGAACCTGCGACCGTAGCAGCCGTGTGTTTCCGGATTGAAGCGCCTAGAACCGCTCGGCCACTGCGGCCGGCTGATTAAATTCAGTAATCTGATGGCTGTACCTGTTCAACTGTAGGACAGTGAAAAATGGGTTGTTGTTGTTGTGGTCTTTAGTCCTGAGACTGGTTTGATGCAGCTCTCCATGCTACTCTATCCTGTGCAACCTTCTTCATCTCCCAGTACTTACTGCAACCTATATCCTTCTGAATCTGCTTAGTGTATTCATCTCTTGGTCTCCCTCTACGATTTTTAACCTCCATGCTGCCCTCCAGTACTAAACTCGTGATCCCTTGATGCCTCAGAACATGTCCTACCAACCGATCCCTTCTTCTAGTCAAGTTGTGCCTCAAACTTCTCTTCTCCCCAATCTTACTAAATACTTTCTCATTAGTTACGTGATCTACCCATCTAATCTTCAGCATTCTTCTGTAGAACCACATTTCGAAAGCTTCTATTCTCTTCTTGTCCAAAGTATTTATCGTCCATGTTACACTTCCATACGGGACTACACTCCATAAAAATACTTTCAGAAACGACTTCCTGACACTTAAATCTATACCCGATGTTAACAAATTTCTGTTCTTCAGAAATGCTTTCCTTGCCATTGCCTGTTTAAATTTTATATCCTCTCTACTTCGACCATCATCAGTTATTTTTCTCCCCAAATAGCAAAACTCCTTTACTACTTTAAGTGTCTCATTTCCTAATCTAATTCCCTCAGCATCACCTGACTTAATTCGACTACATTCCATTAGCCTTGTTTTGCGTTTGTTGGTGTTCATCTTATCTCCTCCTTTCAAGACACTATCCATTCCGTTCAACTGCTCTTCCAAGTCCTTTGCTGTCTCTGACATAATTACAATATCATCATCGAACCTCAAGGTTTTTATTTCTTCTCCATGGATTTTAATACCTACTCCGAATTTTTCTTTTGTTTCCTTTACTGCTTGCTCAATATAGAGATTGAAAAACATCGGGGAGAGGCTACAACCCTGTCTCACTCCCTTCCCACTCACTGCTTCCCTTTCATACCCCTCTACTCTTATAACTGCCATCTGGTTTCTGTACAAATTGTAAATAGCTTTTCGCTCCCTGTATTTTACCCCTGCCACCTTCAGAATTTGAAAGAGAGTATTCCAGTCAACATTGTCAAAAGCTTTCTCTAAGTCTACAAATGCTAGAAAAGTAGGTTTGCCTTTCCTTAATCTAGCTTCTAAGATAAGTCGTAGGGTCAGTATTGTCTCACGTGTTCCAATATTTCTACGGAATCCAAATTGATCTTCCCCGAGGTCGGCTTCTACTAGTTTTTCCATTCGTCTGTAAAGAATTCGCGTTAGTATTTTGCAGCCGTGACTTATTAAATTGATAGTTCGATAATTTTCACATCTGTCAACACCTGCTTTCATTGGGATTGGAATTATTATATTCTTCTTGAAGTTTGAGGGTATTTCGCCTGTCTCATACATCTTGCTCACCAGATGGTAGAGTTTTGTCAGGACTGGCTCTCCCAAGGCTGTCAGTAGTTCTAATGGAATTTTGTCTACTCCCGGGGCCTTGTTTCGACTTAGGTCTTTCAGTGTTCTTTCAAACTCTTCACGCAGTATCTTATCTCCCATTTCGTCTTCATCTACATCCTCTTCCATTTCCATAATATTGTCCTCAAGTACATCGCCCTTGTATAGACCCTCTATATACTCCTTCCACCTTTCTGCTTTCCCTTCTTTGCTTGGAACTGGGTTTCCATCTGAGCTCTTGATATTCATACAAGTAGTTCTCTTTTCTCCAAAGGTCTCTTTAATTTTCCTGTAGGCAGTATGTATCTTACCCCTAGTGAGATAAGCCTCTGCATCCTTACATTTGTCCTCTAACCATCCCTGCTCAGCCATTTTGCACTTCCTGTCGATCTCATTTTTGAGACGTTTGTATTCCCTTTTCCCTGCTTCATTTACTGCCTTTTTATATTTTCTCCTTTCATCAATTAAATTGAATATCTCTTCTGTTACCCAAGGATTTCCACCAGCCCTCGTGTTTTTACCTACTTGATCCTCTGCTGCCTTCACTACTTCATCCCTCAAAGCTACCCATTCTTCTTCTACTGTATTTCTTTCCCCCATTCTTGTCACTTGTTCCCTTATGCTCTCCCTGAAACTGTATAACCTCTGGTTCTTTCAGTTTCTCCAGGTCCCATCTCCTTACATTCCCACCTTTTCGCAGTTTCTTCAGTTTTAATCTACAGTTCATAACCAATAGATTGTGGTCAGAGTCCACATCTGCCCCTGGAAATGTCTTACAATTTAAAACCCGATTCCTAAATCTCTGTCTTACCATCATATAATCTATCTGAATCCTGTCAGTATCTCCAGGCTTCTTCCATGTATACAATCTTCTTTTATGATTCTTGAACCAAGTGTTAGCTCTGTGCTCTGTGCAAAATTCTACCAGGCGGCTTCCTCTTTCGTTTCTTAGCCCCAATCCATATTCACCTATTACGTTTCCTTCTCTCCCTTTTCCTACTAACGAATTCCAGTCACCCATGGAGTATTAAGAACAAATTTTAGCCATGTTCAAGCGGCTAAAATGAACTTTTTACGAGCAGTGAAAGTTTGCAGCATGTTGAACACGGTTCCTAGTGAAAACATTAGACAATAATTCATTATTTTTGCAGTAAATCTAAAATGGGAGAGAGTACACAAAACTGGAAGTAACATCTGGAACGAATGGAACAAGCAAGGATTCCAAAGAAGGGCTTGCAGTACAAACTAGAGGAAAGAGGAGCATAGGACGGCCAGTTTAAAGACGTAATTGGAGCCAGAATAGATCGACAGGCTTAATGTAGCAAAGGCAGAAGCATAAAAAGACGATGACGATGAAGATGATCATGATCATAAGAAGAAAAACAGGAACCGAACATTTTGTGAGAAATATGGGTCTTTTCCAATTACATACTAGATTATTCATATTGCAGATGTAAAGCCATAAGCACCGACTCAGTTGTTGCAAAAAAAAATTAATAAATAAAAATAAAAAGAGAGAGAGAGAGAAAAAGCAAATAAAATGATAGTTTGAGAACTACGCAACAACGTTGATGAAAAGGAGTGTCACAGTCACATGAGGGATATTTTGAGAAGAATGACTGCTTGTTCGCCTTTGCAAAAACTGTTATTTGAATAATTTTATTTCCACGAGATTGGTCTCTACGAGGTCTCTAGTGAAAGTGGCTGAAGAATGTCTATAGTTTCTGGTCTAAAAATCTTTTCTTGATGTGTCTAAGCAGGTCTCGTGAGATGTTCTTTCTACAAGTGTCTGCCAGATAAGGTTTTCCAGCATTTTTGTTAAACTAGCTTGCCAGGCGAACTAGGCTGTCATTATTCGCACTGATATCCTTTGTATGTAGTTCACACTACTTGATCAACAGTGTCCGGACAGCCTTATGTAATGGGGAATTGAGCACTAGATGTCACGAGAGGCGGACCTGCCAGTGTAAAAGGAGGTGGCGAGTCTGTGTTGTCAGCAGAAGAACAGTAACAGCAGAATGGATCGGTCAGGACACCTGAGTGAAGTGAAAACGTGAAGCCATAACCACAGATAAACCAAGAAGAGGAGGACATCATGTAGTGACTGACGTCGCCGAAGGATGGTTGTAAAAAATCGCACGAAATCGGCGAAAGGAATCGCTCTTGAGTTACGAAGTGTTGTTAGCAATCCAACTAGCACAAGGACTGCGCATAGGGAGTTAAAAAGAAAGGAATGCAGTGGCCGATCATCACCTCGTAAGCCACAAATTTCTGCAGACAGTGCTAAGCGAGGCGTGAGGTGTCGCAAAGGCGGACGACGGTGGGCAGTGGATGAGCGTCGTTGTGGCTGTGCTCTCTTGTAATGTTTTGTGGTTCCTGGCTGGATGAGGAGAGGCTGGTGTGATAGGTGGGTGGCCGTTTTTCTCCCTACAACAAAAAATGCACACGTGGTCAAAATACACTTTATTACACCAACCAAGCTGGCCGCAGTGACCGAGCGTTTCTAGGCGCTTCAGTCTGGAACCGCGCGACCGCTACGTTTGCAGGTTTGAATCCTACCTCGAGCATGGATGTGTGTGATGTCCTTAGGTTAGTTAGGTTTAAGTAGTTCTAAGTTCTAGGGGACTGATGACCTCAGATGTTAAGGCCCATAGTGCTCAGAGCCGTTTGAACCATTTGAACACCAACCAATTGAGTGCTTCAATGATGTCCAGTCTGAAGTTCTATGGTTAACAGCAATCAAACAACATGTACTAATTCTTGAATTTTGTCCGTGTCCCTATCACAATTACAGAGGGGTCCAAAAAAATGTATCCACTGTTTGAAAGTCCATAACTTGCAAACTAATTGACAGAGTTGTCTCATTTTTGGTGAAAGTGTAGCTTTAAGTCCAACTTAAAGATATCACTGTAGGTGTTCGAAATGGTCCCCATTAACATCCACACACAAACGATGCCGCCGAACTGCAGCACGAACTACTGACTGCAACGTGTTCAGTTGGATATTTGCACATGAATGTACGATGGATTCTCGAAGTCCATCCAATGTGCGTGGCTTTTGTCGATAAACGACGTCCTTTAGTGTTCCTCACAGGTAAAAGTCCAGAGGAGTTAGGTCTGGGGAACGTGGTGGATACTCCACAGCACCTCTACGGCCTATCCATCTTCCTGGTAGATTTTCGTCGAGATACGCCCTATCACGATTTTGGTAGTGGGATGTGGCACCATCTTGTTGAAATTAAACCCTTCCGTCTCCATACAAGTCTCGGATGGCAGGTAAAATGGATGTCTGAAGCTTCTGAAGGTACACCTCACCGATAACTGTGCCGTCAAAGAAGAATGGCCCAGTCAATCCCTGGTAGGACAACCCACACCACCCATTTACTCCTGGCAAATTCACGGCTTTGTCTACATGGACGTTCGGATTTTCGGCGGCCCAGTAGATGCAATTGTGGCGATTTACTGTACCATTGAATTTGAACTGTGCCTCATCAGACCACACAGTCATCTCTGCAAACTCTTCATCGTTGAGCACCATGTTAGTAAACCACTCGCCGTACTCCATTCTACGATCTGGGTCGTCCTCGTTCATTGCGTGTAGCAATCGTGGGATGTAGCACTTCCACTTTGCTGTCTTCAAAACTCGCCGAACACTTGAGAGACTCACTCCAGTTTCACGAGAACACTATGTCACACTCTTCTCTGGTGAGCGAGTGAATTGTTGTAACACACGACGGGAGTTAGCTGGACTTGATACTGTTACAGGTCGTCCAGATCGTTGTTTGTGTACATCTTTAACACAGCCTTCGGCTTCAAATTTGTCTCGAATCCGACGAATCATTAAACGTGTCGGTGGCTCTGTTTGATACTCATTTCGCCGTTGCCGTCGAACGTCATTAATGTTTTCATACTTAAAATACCACTTCAAAACTGACTTCCTTTCATCGAATGTAAGCCTTGCGCCAGACATGTTTACTCGAGTAACTAGGTGCAACTAAGAATAAAACACTATCTGGCGACTGTCATCTGACAATACAAAACAACGCAATACAAGGCTTGTGTGGCGATTGCCGGAACTACAAACTATTACACTACCAAAGATGAGGTAACTCTGTCAATTAGTTTCCAGTTATGGACTTTTAAAAAGTAGATACATTTTTTTGGACCCCTATGTATATACAATGTCTAACGTTCCCTCACAGCTAGCAAAGGTGCGAGGCGACGAGTATCACTGTGGAAGTCTTGAGCGCAGTGCGACGTATTGAGGTGCAATGCGAACTGAGTCTCGAAGCGACGTACTGAGTTACTGAGATTCGGAGATTGAGACAGCTCGGTTGCCAGCAGCAGCCAACATGCACGCTGCCCAGGGGGCGTTATCGGCTAGTAGTCTGGGGGCGTGTCTTGGTCTTCTCTTGTCATAGGCGCGCCTAGTTCAGCGTCTGCTATAGAATGTTTCCCAGTGCCGACCGGTGTGCTGGCGAAGGCGTACGCCAGCATAATTGGAAACGAGGGATTTGGCGTGATGAATCGCGCTAAACCTTGTGGAAATCCTATGGAAGAGTTCGTGTCAAACGAATGCCTGGAGAATCTTCCATGCCATCACTTGTAGCACCAACAGTGAAGCACAGAGGAAGTATAGTACAGAGCCGTTTTTCTAGGTAAGGGCGTAATCTACTTATTTCTCAAGTACGGAGGGATATGAAGACATTTTGCACTGTTGTGTACTGCGAAAAGAAGAGGAACAGCCTGTATCAGAGTTGTAACGTTATGGTTTCTGGGCAACAACATTCTTAAATGGACAAGCCTGCGTAGAGTGCCGACTTGAACACAATGGAACACCTTTGCAAGGAGTTAGAGCGTCGACCTCGCTCCAGACCCCAGTGTGTAACAACGCTACCTCCTCTGGTTTCGGCTGTTGAGGAAGAATGGGCTGCCACTCCTCCGCAGACATTCAGACACCTCAGTGAAAGTGTCCTCAGCGGTGAAGGGTGGACACTGACTATACTAATGCCCACTAACAGGTGTCCGGATACTTTTGATCTGACAGAGTAAGTACTCTATGTTCTGTGCTACCCTGACCCCTTGCGCTTAAGCAGTATTCACGTCAGGCTCGTACATGTGACTTGTCTGTAATCTCTTTTGTAGACAGACAAACTGTAGTTTCCTAGAGTACTACTAACAAATAATACCCGGCGACAGATCCTGTTTGGCTGTTCCATTTCATATCTTTACACATTGTTACTTTCGTGTATTTGCCTGACTCGTCACTCTACTTGTGACTCATTTATCCTATAGTCAAAGAATATCACTCTTTCACATTTCAGGAAGCCCACAAATTTGCATTTTCTGTGCATCGAGAGGAAGTACTTACTCTTTGCACTACGTTGTTGAGATCTAACTCTGTAAATTGACCGGACAAGAATTAGTCACTCTTAGAGAAATCATATCAAGCATCATTTAATACCGTGTAATTCCACCCATGGGCTTGTTAACTGCCTGGATTCGGTTGGGAAGTGCATCCACAGATTGTGCAAGTACATCGCACCCAGGTTAAGCCACTAGCTGAGGACCTGATCACGCAATTCACCAAATTGCGGAGATGCTGATGTCGGTGTTTTACCCGCTCTTCAGACATTGTCTACAGATTTTGTATGCGGTTCAAACCCGGTGATTATGCAGGCCAATCAAGATGTAGTAGTGTACGGAACTGTTCACAAAACCAGTCATATGTTCTTCCTATCCAACGAACTTTGCTGTTGTTTTTATGGGCCAGTCTGAGAAATACCCTCTCGCGTGGTCACCGATTCCAAATGTTCATTGCCTACAGTTCCAGTTGCAATGTTCTCTCACTTCATTCAATGCCTGCAGCAATTCCTCTCGGGATTGGAAGCGATTTAGATTCACAAGCCGTGAAACGCGTCTCTGGTCTCTCTTAGTGAGGATCTTTTTCCGTCCACAGTTCTGAAGTCGTGTTTCATGGTCACGTGTGTTGCATCACAGCTTGTAGCCTCGTTAAGCAGTCCGCTGTAAAACACCAACAAATCCAGCAACCTCGCACACGGTATGGCCACAGGCACGGTCAAACATGATTGCCCATTTTTGCCACTCTGTTTTCGTGCAATGTCCGCTTCAAACATGTACTGAAGAGCCAAGGAAACTGGTACACCTGCCTTAATATCGTGTAAGACCCCCGAGAGCACACGGAGGTGCCGCAACACGACGTGGCATGGACTCGACTAATGTCTGAAGTAGTGCTGGAGGGAACTGACAACGTGAATCCTGCATGACTGTCAATAAATCCGTAAGAGTTTGGTGGCCAGCGGAAATGTTTAAACTCAGAAGAGTGTTCCTGTAGCTACTCTGTGCGTATTCTGGATGTATTGGGTGTCGCAATCTCCTGCTGGAATTTCCCAAGTCCGTCGCAATGCAAAAGGGACTTGAATGGAAGCAGGTGATCAGACAGGATGCTTACGTACATGTCACCTGTCAGAGTCGTATCTAGACGTATCAGGGGTCCCAAATCACTCCAACTGCACACGCCCCACACCATTACAGAGCCTCCACCAGTTCGAACTGTCCCCTACTGACATGCAGGGTCCATGGATTCATGAGATTATCTGCATACCCGTATACGTCCATCCGATCGATACAATATGAAACAAGACTCGTCCGACCAGGCAACATGTCTCCAATCATCAACAGTCCAGTGTCAGTGTTAACGGGCCCAGGTAAGTCGTAAGGCTTTCCGTTGTGTAGTCATCAAGGGTGCACAAGTGGGCCTTCGGCTCCGAAAGCCCATATCGATGATGTTTCGTTGAATGGTTCGCACTTGTTGATGGCCCAACACTGAAATCTGCAGCAATTTGTGGAAGGGTTGCACTTCTGTCATGTTCAGCGATTCTCTTCAGTTGTCATTGATCCAGTTGTTGCAGCATATTTCTCCGGTCGCTGCGATGTCGCAGATTTGACGTTTTACCGGCTTCCTGATATTCACGGTACACTCGTGAAATGGTCGTACGGGAAAATCCCCACCTCATTGCTACCTCGTACGTGCTGTGTTCCATCGCTCGTGCACTGATGGTAACACAACGTTCAAACTCACTTAAATCTTGATAACCTGCCATTGTAGAAGCAGTAATCGATCTCACAACTGCGCCAGACACTTGTCGTCTTATACAGGGTGGTCCATTGATCGTGACCGGGCCAAATATCTCACGAAATAAGCATCAAACGAAAAAACTACAAAGAAAGAAACTTGTCTAGCTTGAAGGGGGAAACCAGATGGAGCTATGGTTGGCCCGCTAGATGGCGCTGCCATTGGTCAAACGGATATCAACTGCGATTTTTTAGTTAGGAACCCCCACTTTTTATTACATATTCGTGTAGTACGTAAAGAAATATGAATGTTTTAGTTGGACCACTTTTTTCGCATTGTGATAGATGGCGCTGTAATAGTCAGATACATATGGCTCACAATTTCAGACGAACAGTTGGTAACAGGTAAGTTTTTTAAATTAAAATACAGAACGTAGGTACGTTTGAACATTTTATTTTGGTTGTTCCAATGTGATACATGTACCGTTGTTAACCTATCTTTTCTGACAACGCATCCTGTTACAGCGTGATTACCTGTAAATACCACATTAGTGCAATAAATGCTCAAAATGATGTCCGTCATCCTCAATGCATTTGGCAATACGTGTAACGACATTCCTCTCAACAGCGAGTGTTCGCCTTCCGTAATGTTTGCACTTTTATTGACAAGGCGCTGACGCATGTTGTCAGGCGTTGTCGGTGGATCACTATAGCAAATATCCTTCAATTTTCCCCACAGAAAGAAATCCGGGGACGTCAAATCGGTGGACGCGCGGGCCATGGTATGGTGCTTCGACGACCAATCCACCTGTCATGAAATATGCTATTCAATACCGCTTCAACCGCACGCGAGCTATGTGCCGGACATCCATCATGTTGGAAGTACATAGCCATTCTGTAATGCAGTGAAACATCTTGTAGTAACATCAGTAGAACATTACGTAGGAAATCAGCGTACATTGCACCATTTAGATTGCCATCGATAGAATGGGGGCCAATTATCCTCCCTCCCATAATGCCGCACCATACATTAACCCGCCAAGGTCGCTGATGTTCCACTTGTCGCAGCCATCGTGGATTTTCCGTTGCCCAATAGTGCATATTATGCAGGTTTACGTTACCGCTGTTGGTGAATGACGCTTCGTCGCTAAATAGAACGCGTGCAAAAAATCTGTCATCTTCCGGTAATTTCTCTTGTGCCCAGCGGAAGAACTGTACACGACGTTCAAAGTCGTTGCCATGCAATTCCTGATGCATAGAAATATGATACGCGTGCAATCGATGTTGATGTAGCAAGCTCAACACCGACGTTTTTGAGATTCCTGAATCTCGCGCAACTTGTCTGCTACTGATGTGCGGATTAGCCGCGACAGCAGCTAAAACACCTACTTGGGCATCATCATTTATTGCAGGCCGTGGTTGAAGTTTCACATGTGGCTGAACATTTCCTGTTTCCTTAAATAACGTAACAATCCGGCGAACGGTCCGGACACTTGGATGATGTCGTCCATGATACCGAGCAGCATACATAGCTCACGCCCGTTGGGCATTTTGATAACAATAGCCATACAGCAACACGATATCGACCTTTTCCGCAATTGGTAAACGATCCATTTTAACACGGGTAATAATGTGTAACGAACCAAATACCGTCCGCACTGGCGGAATGTTACGTGATGCCATGTGCTTATACAAGAGTAATCCCAATAGTAAGGTCTCCAGTTTTTTTATAAGTACATAGGCCTGTTTATTTCTACAGTCGTTTACATCAGTTTACGACTTGAACATTTAGCTATTTTTCGACATAACCACCATTCCTGTCGATGCATTTTTGTAGGCGCTGTGGCAGTTTTTGTAGCCCATGTCATACCAGCTAGCCGCCATGCTGTTCAGAAAGTTATGAACCTCTTCTTTTATCCCGTCGTCGGAGCTAAATCGCTGTCCGGCCAAATGTTCTTTTAACCTAGGGAACAGGGGCTAGTCACTCGGGGCCAAGTCAGGACTATAGGGTGGGTGGGTGATTATGTTCCACTGAAACTCTTGCAGGAGAGCAACCGTCTGCCGAGTGATGTATGGGCGAGCGTTGTCATGGAGAATGTGTACGCCCTTGCTCAACATTCGTCTTCTCCGGTTCTGAATTGACCGTTTGAGTTTTTCAGAGTCTCACAGTACCTGACAGCGTTAATTGTGGTCCCAGCGATTCAGCTCCGACATCGAGGTGAAAGAAGAGGTTCATAACTTTCTGAACAGCATGGCGGCTAGCTGGTATGACATGGGCATACAAAAACTGCCACAGCGTCTACAAAAATGCATCGACAGAAATGGTGATTATGTCGAAAGATAGTTAAATGTTCAAGCTGTAAACTGATGTAAACCATTGTTGAAATATACAGGTATATGTACTTACAAAAAAATAGGAGACATTACTTTTGGGGTTACCCTCGTACGTTTGTGACTATTACAACGCCATCTATTACAAAGCGAAAACAGTGGTCCAACTAAAACATTCACATTTCCTTATGTACTACACGAATATGTAATAAAAAATGGGGGTTCCTATTTAAAAAACGCAGTTGATATCCGTTTGACCTACGGCAGCGCCAACTAGCGGGCCAACCATAGCGCCATCTGGTTTCCCCCTTCAAGCTAGACAAGTTTTGTTCTTTGTAGGTTTTTCGTTTGATGCTTATTTCGTGAGATATTTGGCCCGGTAACTATCAATAGACTAGCCTGTCATTAACTGCACCAGTATATATATATATATATATATATATATATATATATATATATATATATATATATATATATATATATATACTTTCATTAACTGCACCAGTGTAAATTGAAACCACCCTTGTATGAGCCAGTTTTTCTATATTGATCATTTCACGCTTTGGACTGGGAAATAATCTGCTCTCACCTGATGTCGACGAATTTGAAAGATATTTTTAATAATTACCATCAGGTGTGGCTCAAGCTGCATCGAAGTGACTGTCGCAAATTTTTAAAATACCAGTTTTTGATGGATTTGCATTTATGCGGTCTGTCTTGGCTGCCTAAATACGAGTAAGTAATCATACTGAGGAAAGCTTTCATTTGAATCATTTCCCAAGTTGTAAAAAAAGTACAAATTCGCGACAAGTCTTGTGCGTCAGCTAGCTAAAAGAGGTTCGCGAGATGGTGCTGCTTCCGGTAACATCACCTTGAAAAGTTTTACTCTGGAGGACCTTTAAAGAACATCGTCTTTACGCTGGAATTTCAGCATTCCTTTCAAGATGCAGGAATCTTAATTTTCCCGCCACTCTGGCGTGTGCCAGATAATCTGCATGCTTTCATCTGGGACCGAAAACGTTAAGCGCTTCTTTCGGTATTTTCACGTGAATTGCTACGTCTGTGAGTGTGACGAGAAATTTGTATTCATTTTCTTCACTAGAGTATAAAATAAGTAAAAGTTCCATAATATTACATTAGTATTTTAAAAGATAAAACTTAGCGGCAGAACGCTTTCTTCCAATGCAGGAAAGTTTAGTGATAGTTGCTTATCGCCCACAGAGAAGTAATTTTTACATACTGTACGTAAAACATCACGCATAGTTCTGACAATTGTGTGGTTGGTCTGCTGTAACACGCGACTAAGAATTGTGGGAGCTGTTTTAGATTACTTTCATTCAGTTTTCCAATGATTAAGTTACAAATGATTTTTCGAAAGACTCGTCGTCCCTGAAGCTATGGATTATCAGTAAATTAAAGTAACGGACAGCCTAACGTAGATTTCACATAACTTTTATTCTTATATATGCATTCAGCGTATTCTGTGCCTATAACCTCGGAGTAAAGTAGACCACAATAGTGTTTCTTATGAACTAGTTACGAAAGAGCCTCCGAAGCCGAGGTCAGTCAGCACACAACTCAGCGTGTTCCGTCAAGGGACTGGCCACCTCCTCTAACAAAAAGACTGAGTGATGTTTTGAACGAAGAACTTTAAGAGGTGTCATGCGACACCTGCACAGGCCCAGTGACGAACAATGAGGAAGAATTAGATCAAAGGGGAAAAATTGGTCGTAATGCAAGCCTGTGCGATGCTGTTCGACTGTAAGGTAAGTCCGTTCGAATTCTGGCGGCGGATGAACTTTTCACTGCCAGTATTTGACCAGCAATGGCAGAGGAGGTGGTGGCGTAAAGTTCTTGAGAGTGAGTCTTGGTAGCAATGTCCTGCATTAAATATCGAACGTGTCCGCAGTATCTCTCTAAGTGCGGGTCCGTCGGACGGGGACGTTAAGCTGGGTACTACAGTACATACGCAATCATTACAATCACCTGCTCCCCAAAAATACAGGAATGATACAACTCTCACATATCTGCAAGGAAAGGGGCCAAGGCGCGGAGGAAGAACATCCTTTCCGACCAGATGACTGATGTCATCTCGTGTGGATTGCCAGCCAACAATGCCATACGACATTTAATCTAATTTTAACTTAGGTACTGCAGTTTTTTCCGGCAGTGTATTTGTCAAGAAACATCCTGTCATTTTATTGACAGGTGAGGTAACAGGTATTTCATCACTGGAGGAGTACATGATAAACTCAAACAAAGTTAAACATATATGCCATAGAAAAGAGTGCCAAAACATTAGCGTCAATGCACAGTGTACCCGCCCCCCCCTCCCCTCTAGCGGAAACGCAGGGGTGTATTATCTCAAGCAAACGATCATTAAGGTGCCGAATGGCATCTTGCAGTAGGCTGTCCCAAGCATCGTTCGCCTTTTGTTGCAATTCGGCATTGGTTCTTGCAGGTCCTGGACAACCAGTTAGTTCCCGTTCCATCATGTTCCATAAGTGTTCAGTTGGTGTGAATCTGCTGATCTTGCTGGCTAGAGTACTTGTTGTACATCACGAAGAACACATCGCCTCGCAACAGCCGTATGTGATCGTGCAAGGCCGGCCGAAGTGGCCATGCGGTTAAAGGCGCTGCAGTCTGGAACCGCAAGACCGCTACGGTCGCAGGTTCGAATCCTGCCTCGGGCATGGTTGTTTGTGATGTCTTTAGGTTAGTTAGGTTTAACTAGTTCTAAGTTCTAGGGGACTAATGACCTCAGCAGTTGAGTCCCATAGTGCTCAGAGCCATTTTTTTGTGATCGTGCAAGGTCCTGCTGAGAAAGTATTCGAAGAAATCGCAGCAGCACTGGGATAACAGCCTGCGCTATGTAGCAGGCACAGGTTACTTTACCCAGCAGAAACACCCTGTGGCCGTGGAGTGTAACTGCCACCTCCCCAAGCTATGAAGTCTGGGATGTGGACTGTGTGTCGTGGGCGAATTCACTCTGGCATAGGCAGCACACCAGTCTACGCCATGCTCGCGTGCGTCCGTCAGACACATACAGACAGAACCTACTGCCGTCACTGACAACATCAGAGGGCCGTTTCCCCCTCCAGTCGACTCTTCCGCGACACCAGAATAGCCACCTTTGGTGGTGCAGTGATGTCAGAGGTAACCTGGCCAGAGGCAGATGGTTTCCAATGGTCTCTGATGACACGTATGCCCGGCTTTCATCCCTGGATGATGCTCGATCAGCCACCGCTGCTCGCACAATGAGTCGATCTTGACATGCGTCTATAGTTCGCTGACGTCCAGGATCAGGTTTACAGGTGTGAGAATGTTCCACAGATCGCTGCTGAAAGCTGCTACACACCATCGATACATTGTGCCCAACATGTGCGGAAATCCGTCGATAACGTCCTTCCAGCTTCCCGCAGGTTCACAGTGCGACCCCGTTCAAATGGCTGAAGCTGTTCAACGGAAGTACGTACTCGTTCATGGGGCATGGTCGTACCTTAGAATGACTGTTGCAAACACTGTTCACCTCCAAGCTCAGCCCAGTTACTGCTTGCAGACTCAAAACAGAGGATGCACAAGAGACCTACTAAGCGCCATCTTATCGCCGGTGATCGTGACAAATGACACTCTAATACTACATCTTCTGAGTCTGCACATATCACACCCTGGTGCCACTGAACACAATCCTTGCATCATTTGCCGTCGATGTACGAGTGGTAAGCGTGAAAGTTACGAAGGACCGAAGTGGTCATATTCTTACCGGCCCAAGCGTCCAGCACTCTCGTGCCAAAATATACTTTTTGCAGCGTTTTCAGTATGAGAGACATTTCCTCAGCTTGAATGATGACTGGAACAAATACGAAAATCAGGCGTGTTTGATTCTGAAACTTAAAAATTGTTATTAAATGACTACTTTATTTTTTTATACTTAGAGGTCTGTTGGGTATCAACTGAACTAAGAATGCGAGGCATCAATTCCTTCACACGTCGGGACTCTCGTCCAAAAGCAGTTGTCTCCATAAAATATGTTTTATGTAAACGAAGCAAGGCTACATCCGTTTCTGATGTTAGCATTCCAGTAGTTATTTTTGTGTCTTGTGTCGGAAGTCTATTTCTCAATACTTCTCCCCACAGGAAATTGCTACGTAACGGAGCTAAAATTATTTCTGAATTCTCAGCAGAGAGGCCTGTGTGTCCAACCATCAACAGCACAACATGTTTTTTTCACACTGTTCTAATTTTAACTTAGGATGTTTCTTGACAAATACACTGCCGGAAAAAAACTGCAATACCTTCGAGGACAAGGTCATTTTATTGACAGGTGAGGTAACAGGTAGTTCATCACTGGAAGAGTATATAATAAGCTCAAACAAAATTAAACACAAATGTTACAGAAAAGGATGCCAAAACATTCACGCTGTTCAAGTTGTCAACCTGCCTCGAAGGGTCACTTGAAGCTCAGACCGTGCGACATTGTCACTTTACAGTAACAAGGATTGTCAGGACGGTGGGTTGCCGTCCGAATTGGAGTCCACCACACGGCCGTCGTTGAAGATTGGCACATTCAGCCACTATCGTGAGACTAAAGATCTGCCTCGATCATGATCAACAAATCTTGGTAACACGTCCAGAGTTTACAGCAGGAGGGCCTTGCAAAGAATCGAGTGAATCCATGTCTTGTGACAAATTTATTTTAGCCTGGAGATTTTTGAGATTATGCTCGGCTTCAGGTATTAGCTTCGAAGCGACTGTTCTTTAGCACCAGTCAGAGGACATGTGTGGCTTGGGAATGTTACACAGAGCCCTCGATGTCTTTTTCGAGTGAGTCAAACTTCGGCGTAACAATCATCCCCAAAATATCTTGAGTTCACATTAGAAATGACACTTTCTTTTAAGGAACACTTGACACGAACATCAGCTAAGCTCAAAAACTGAAACAACATCCTTCATAAGCTCCGTGGGACTAGTTGGGGATCGTCAGCAGACACTCTTCGAATATCGGTACTTGGATTGGTATACTCAACAAAAGAGTATTGCTCATCTATCTAGCTTAATAATCCATAAGTGAAAAAGACAGATGTACAACTTAACGAATCCGTGCCCAATGTCAGTGGCTCAATATGATCTCGGCCCAAGTATTGGTTACATACCTTGAGGCACATTTCTCGTCCTGATATCAGACCGTGCACAGGCAAGGTGACGACTCCAGCGAGCGACCAAATGGTGTAAACTGCCCCGAAGATGACCTCATCGTGGGTTGAAACCGGTTGGCGGCAAAATAAATAATGCGATTGTGACTGTCATTTTGAATAATTGAGGACAATGCGCTGCTACGAGAATACTAGAAGATTGTTGATAACCCGGACCTTCCAAACAAAACAAAAAAATATATAAATGATTAACAAAACATCTGATGGCCGCGGACTACAAATCATGACTCGTAGGTCCGTAGGAGAAAATCAGAGAACTCCACACTGTCCTTTTTGGAGGCTACTCTGACGGCTGTGTCGATCCAGACAATACGCAACCGCGTCCATATGCTCAGTAAAGCCTTTAGGCACCCATTACAAGCAGGAGTACTCTCCTGGCCAACCCGCCTTTACCTATGTGGTATCTGAATATGGTGTGCAATACAACGCCTTGAGTGAAATATGAATCAGCGTAGCAGGGTTCTCTGTACCGACGAGGGCAGGTTTAGTCTGATGCCTCATGATCGTCGTAGATGATTATGAAGGCAGCCAGGTGTCTCAGACATGTAGTCCCACGAGTGCAGCAGGACCTATTCTGCAGCCCTGCGGTAAATATTTCGGAAATGGAATCATCTTCCAACATGACAGTCCACGAGCACGCCGGTCCCATCTCGTGAGCACCATGCTCCTGGAGGCAGCGACCAACCATACACAATGGCCTGCAGTATATGCTGGCATGATTTCGACTGAGAATGCTAGAGGCCAGTTGACACTCAAAGTGCGTTGTCACAGGAAGGCTTCACGCACTAAGAATAACCTCAGGAGAGTCACAAGCATGCCAAGGAAGTCCACGTACACTGAAATGAAGGGAATTGGGCAATATCGTACCAGATGTTATTCAGCAGCAGATTTCACAGATGTGCACTTTCGAACAGACAGCCACTGTTTTCTTTTTATTTCGAAATGAAGTTATTTTTTACACTTCCAGACACAAAAGTGAAGCATCGAAAGCGGAAGGAGGAAACGAAATGATATTTCATGAGCTGAGGTGGTATGTGTTGTTGTTTGAGTGAGTCAAATTTACAAAGAAAGTGGCAGTATGAGTCCATTTACCAGTACTATTTTGGCTTGGATGTATGCACTGATTCGACTGGAGAGGGTGACAAAGTCGTTGCATCCTCTCCTGGGGCAAACTGGCCGACATATATTGTAACTGGCATTGGGCTGGATTGACGGTCCCACACATGTTCTTTCGGGGAAAGATGTGGGGATCTCGCCAGTCATATGTAAGTTCCTCGACTTCAAGCAGACAGTTCATAAAGACACGTACCGTGTATGAACGAGTATTGTCCTGCTAAGAAATAGCACCACGATTCTGTCACATGAGATGTAACACTTGAGGAAGCAGGATGTCCTAACGTACAGAAGTGCTGTCAGAGGTCCCTCAGTCACTACCAGCCACCATCTGCTGTCATAGCCGATGGCTCTCCACATCATGACACCAGTAGTAGTACCGCTATGCCTCTACGAAACATTGGGAGAATGAGGCCGTTCCCCAGGTTGCCACCATACTCAATGACGATGATCATCCGAGGGTAGTGTAGAACAGCGAGTCAGCGATGAACATAATGTAACGTCATTCATCTGCAGTCCGTGCTTCCCGGTCATGGCACCACTCCAAGCGTATGCGTTTGCATTACAATGATAACGGCAGCCTTCACATGGGACCAGCGAAGTCCAGATGTGGCTAGTCTCCAGCCAATGGTGTGGAATGACACAGAATGTTGCAGGGAGTCCATTATTGTCCGATGCCAGCTGCAGTTGAGAAGGGGTTACGAAGTGCTTGGCGCACAATACGGCGATCCTTCTTTGTGGTGGTCAGACATGGTCGACAGGAACCTTGGCGACGAATGCATCAGCCTCTCCAGTTCCCACGCAGTCTAGCAACGGGCCACTGTCACGTACGAATGTCCCGCAAATATGGACCTTGAACGATTGGCCCAGTCGGCCGAATGGAGATCTACAGTGAGTCCCCTTTCAAACTACTAAGTTTTGATAACGATGTCTCGCACTGGTAGGGGCTTCTCCGTGTCCTCCACAGTGATCAGTCAACATCTGACACTAATCACTCCCCTTCTATACCCTACCAGGCCTGGTAACAATGCTAAACATAAACAACGCTAATGCACTCTCGTGGCCATTTTACTTGCCACAACTGCAGCTCTATCATTTACATACCCGCCGATGGCAAGTGTACACGAATGCACCCGTCAGTATGAGGGGGCGTGGCCGCTCGGTACGCTTTTGACAGTGGCCAGACAGCAGGAGTGAGGAGGCGGCTCTATAATCGGGCTGCAGACTGCGATAACCGTCACGTGTCTGTCGAGAGTGATTTGTCAACAGAATGCCTTTCTAAGTAGCGCGGCAGTAGGTGGCCAAGTTCCATCAGAAACATGAGTGCAACGACATAATGCGGCTGAATAAGCGACAGTTTGAAATTACACACATCAAAAAAAGTTTTATATCGCCCCGATACCCAGAACTCCTGAAGATAGACGTTGACTGTGGATATTATATCACAGACACCGTCTCTTTGACTGTTCAGAGACCGCTACGGTCGCAGGTTCGAATCCTGCCTCGGGCATGGTTGTGTGTGATGTGTCCTTAGGTTAGGTTTAAGTAGTTCTAAGTTCTATGGGACTGATGACCTCAGAAGTTAAGTCCCATAGTGCTCAGAGCCATTTGAATCATTTGAAACCCGCCCAAAGATGTAAACAACCATGCACGACCAGCGCCTATTAGGCAGAGGTGGGTCCGACAGCCGATCAGTTCCAGCCATTCCACCAGGAAGGAGGTACACGGCTCGTATTGTCTGTAGTTCAGCCTTGCCTAGACGGTCAATACCGCGGTTCGATCGCGTCCGCATTGTTACTTTGTGCTAGGAAGGTGTCTCAACAAGGGAAATATCCAAGCGTCTCGGAATGAACCAAAGCGGTGTTGTTCGGACGTGGAGGAGTTACACAGAGACAGGAACTGTTGATAACATGCCTCGCTCAGGCCGCTCAAGGGCTACTACTGCAGTGGATTACCGCTACCTACGGATTATGGCTCGGAGGAACCCTGACAGCAACGCCACCGTATTGAATAATGCTTTTCCTGCAGCCACAGGACGTCATGTTACGACTCAAACTGTGCGCAATAGGCTCCATGATGCGCAACTTCACTCCAGACGTCCATGGCGAGGTCGATCTTTCCAAACACGACACCCTACAGCGCGATACAGATGGGCCCAAAAACAAGCTGAATGTACCGGCAGGATTGGCATCACATTCTCTTCACCGATGAGTGTCGTATATGCCTTCAACCAGATCGTCAGAGACGTGTTTGGAGGCAACCCGGTCAGGCTGAACGCCTTAGACACACTGTCAGCGGTTGCAGCAAGATGGAAGTATCCTGTTGTTTTGGGGTGACATTATCTGAGGCCGACGTACGCCGCTGGTGGTCATGGAAGGCGCCGTAACGGCTGTACGATACGTGAATGTCATCCTCCAGCCGACAGTGCAACCATATCGGCAGCATATTGGCGAGGCATTCGTCTTTATGGACGACTGTTCGCACCCTCATCGTGCACGTCTTGTGAATGACTTCCTTCAGTATAACGACATCGCTCGACAAGAGTGACCAGCATGTTCTCCAGAAATGAACCCTATCGAACATGCCTGGGATAAAACTTCCTGGCAGATTAAAACTGTGTGCCCGAGCGAGACTCGAACTCGGGACCTTTGCCTTTCGCGGGCAAGTGCTCTACCATCTGAGCTACCGAAGCACGACTCACGCCCGGTACTCACAGCTTTACTTCTGCCAGTATCTCGTCTCCTACGTTCCAAACTTTACAGAAGCTCTCCTGCGAACCTAGCAGAACTAGCACTCCTGAAAGAAAGGATATAGCGGAGACATGGCTTAGCCACAGCCTGGGGGATGTTTCCAGAATGAGATTTTCACTCTGCAGCGGAGTGTGCGCTTATATGAAACTTCCTGGCACAGTTTTAATCTGCAGAAGTAAAGCTGTGAGTACCGGGCGTGAGTCGTGCTTCGGTAGCACAGTTCGGTGCTAGCGGCCGTGCGAAGCGGAGGTCCGATACTTCCGCCTGTGCGGCGTGTGCGAGTGTTTGTTTACTTGTGGACTTAGTCTGCACGCGGGCTAGTAACAACGATCATGGCGAACAAGTACAGGAAAACTACACTACGATTCAATTTCTGCAAAGATTACGAACGACCAAAGGCGTTAGCAGTGGAACGATTCATTCGAGAGGAAGTCAAGATACCGCCAAACGATATTGTCGGAATTCACCTGTCCATCGTTAGTCCCACGGTGTATGTTAAGATGGTAAATGACGCGGCGTGTGAGAGAATTCTACAGGCGACAAAAGCAGGTCTCCGATTTTGCCATAGTGACGGGAATGTCGGTACGGTAACTGTAGACCATGCTGGTCTTGGTGTACGGACTATACGTGTTTTTGAGCTGCCATTTGAGCTCCCGGCTGAAGAAGTTATCGAGGCTTTTAAGCCATACGGCACGGTACATGGTCACACGACAGAACGCTGGACACAATTCGCCACGTACCCCGTTCTTAACGGAGTGCGACAGATCGCCATTGATCTTCAGAAGCATGTACCGACCTATCTGACAATTTGTGGTTGTCGGGCGGTGGTGATTTACGATGGTCAACCACGTACATGTTCTGGCTGTGGCCAGGAGGGACACCTCAGGTCGAACTGTGTGCAACGGCGGATTACGCAACTGCCTTCAGATGTGCGGGAGCCGTCGCCGGCGATGACAGTACTACCGATCACCTATGCCAAAGCCCTCACTGCGTCCGCTGATGACCGAAAGGACACAGCGCCGGTGGAAGATCAAGATGGCACTCTCCAAAACCTTGTCGCAGACGTCGGGATGACAGAGGATGCTGCTCCATCGAGCATACAATCTACGGCGACAACATCACATGAGACCGATCTCCCAACAAGCACACCGATAGTACAAGAAGCAGTTCCAGCCTCTACGGATGCTGTTCCATCTGGAACGCACTCTGAGACGACAACATTAGTTTCGACCGAACTCCCGCCAAGTTCAACGATAGGACTCGAAACACTTCCCGTTCCTACGGATGCTTTTCTGTCGGGCAGCCGTGATTCCCTACAATCTGAGGACACGGACGGAAGATCACGCAAACAACGTTCCCCGAAAAGGAGGAAACGGCGGCGTCGCACGACATCTCCTCGGGATGACTCCCCTTGCCCCGACGACGATGTGCCTCTGAACCAAGACGACCCAACAGCCTCTACGAAACAGGATGAGGCACTGGGAACTGTTCGATCAGACCCACAGCGGTCTGTCACATTGATGGTACCGGGACGTGGTGATGATGAAGAGAAATCACAGCCAGTTGGCTCTCCAGACGCAGATGCTGTGGCTATGGACACGAATATATCACAACCTGAAAAGATGTGCTATGACGATATTGAGGAGGCGCCGGACGTCATACAGAGGCAGCCGGCACTCACGAAGACGGCCCAATAGTTGCTGACGGTGAAGGGAGAGGGGCGAGAGAAGGTCTTCTAACTCAGCCCCCAGCGCCGATGCAGGGAGATGTTGTTGCGCCTCGACAGAGTGGGATTCAACGCCATGCGAACCGTATTGCGACATTAAATATCAATGACGTGCGTTCACCGGCCAAAATACACCTACTGAAGGAAACGATTTGGGCATCTGATGTGGATATTGTTTTGCTGCAGGAAGTCCACATAGCTGCACTCCCATACATCGCAGGCTACCGAGCCTATTCGTCACATGGAGATCACAATGGGAGTGGGGTGGCAGTTTACGTGCGAGATGGCTTCCCAGTGGAAAACTGTGTGTTATCTTCCGTCGGCCAGGGGAATGGCTTTCACGACGTTTGGGACACGCATCATCAATCTTTATGCACCGTCGGGAAACAATCGGCGGCGGGAAAGGGCGCGATTTTATGCAGAAGACATTGCTCCACTATTCCATGGACGTTATGAATGTTTAATAGTTGGTGGAGATTTCAACTGTGTTCTCAGCCAGAAAGACCAATGGCCGCAAGCAAACATCAGCCAGGAGTTGCGAATCGTTGTCAACGATCTTGTACTTAGTGACACGTGGGAATTACGACATGGAGCTGCACCGGGATACACCTATGTGACAAGTCATTCGGCGAGCAGATTAGATCGCATTTATATCTCACGGGCTCATGCAAATGATGTCCAGGACGCGGAACGCTGGCCATTGGCATTTTCCGATCACAGCGCTTACATCTGTACGGTGCTTCTTCCCCGTAGAGAGGTGTGGAACAGTAAGGCCCCGTGGAAACTAAACATTCAACATCTACATGAGCCTGAATGCCGTCAACGGATCCTTGAGACATGGACGATGTGCGAGCGAAGGGTTGGAAGGTATACGACGATGCTTGATTGGTGGCTGACTTGTGCTAAACCGGCGCTTCGCCGTACGTTCATCTCGTATAGCAGGGAGATGGCAGAATGGCGCCGCCGTACCACCGACTTTTATTTTGCAGCACTGCGCGACCTGGATGATGGTCCGCCGGGACAGGACATCTGGATCGAACGCAAAAGGATAAAAGCTAAACTAGTGGCTTTAGCTCGGAAACATCTTCAGGGAACCATGGTGCGCGCCAGATGTCACGATACGATAAGGCACGAGATTCCTTCCATGCACCACGTCGTGAATGAACGAAAGCACCGACGACGAGTTTTGGTACGGGAATTAATTACCCGCGAAGACCGAAGAGTGACGCGTCAAGCGGACATTCAAAATGGTTCAAATGGCTCTGAGCACTATGGGACTCAACATCTGTGGTCATAAGTCCCCTAGAACTTAGAACTACTTAAACCTAACTAACCTAAGGACATCACACACATCCATGCCCGAGGCAGGATTCGAACCTGCGACCGTAGCAGTCGCGCGGTTCCTGACTGAGCGCCTAGAACCGCTAGACCACCGCGGCCGGCAAGCGGACATTGTCTCTGCATTCGTCGACCATTACCAACACATCTATCGGGAAGAAGCAGCCTCTGTCGATGACCTCGACCGCATAGCCACGTCCGTCTCCCGTACACTGACGGTGGAAGCCGCGGGAACCTTACTGGAAGCCATTAGCTGTGAGGAAGTACATGATGCGATCGCACAAGGTGCGTTGAATCGGTCCCCAGGCATTGATGGGCTTCCTGCTGAATTCTATCGAGAATTTCGCAACGAAATGGCACCGCGATGGACGGAAATGTACAACGAGATATTAAATTCCGATGCGCCTATTCCACCGGCTTTTATGGAAGGCCTCCTGGTACCAGTACATAAACCGAAGCCGGGAATTACGGTCACACATTATCGCCCCATCACCCTGCTTAATGCCGACTATAAGATCTTTGCACGGTTGCTAGCGTCCCGATGTCGTATGTTAATTCGTAGCGTTCTCTCTCCAGAACAGACGACACCGGGTGGATCGGTGAATGTGCAAACAGCTACTGGCGAATGCCGTGATGTGATAGCGCTGGCGGAGGAGTGCCGGCTTAAAGCGGCGATGGTGGCGGTTGATTTTGACAGTGCTTTTGATAAGGTGCGCCACAACTATCTGTATGCTGTACTGGAACAAATGGGTTTTCCAGACCGTTTTACTGGTCTCATTAGAAGGTTTTATGGGGGCGCACAGTCCTTGGTACAGGTTAATGGGCGTATAGCAGGGCCCATTCAAATTCGAAGCTCCATTCGCCAGGGCTGCCCTCTTTCGATGCTGCTGTTCGCGATAGCGTTGGAACCATTAATTGGGAGGCTAACAAATTCTCTTTCTGGGATGGAACTACGGGGCTACACCTTCAAATGTCGTGCCTCTGCGGACGACCTCCTGCTGCTCGTTCGTTCTGAGGAAGAGGTGAAGACGGTTCTTGAACTGTTGTTGGGCCACAGTGTGACGGCGGGTAGTGCTGTGAACATGAACAAATCGGCGGCAATGCCGGTTGGAAGGGGCCTTACGCCGGAAGAAGTTAGTCCGTTTCCTTACGTGCAACGATTCCGCTATCTCGGCATAGACTTTACCTCATCTGTAAAACATACTGCGGCAGTTAACTACCGACGTATTTTACAGACAACACGTACCATGGTCCGACAACATCTCCTACGGCGCCTTGATCCTTTGCAGCGAGTCGAGTATCTGAACACTTATGTGGTTTCTCGAATGGTGCATATTTCGCAGATCCTGCCCCTACCACTCACGCTCGGACGTCGACTTCAATCAGCACTAGGCTATTTTGTGATGATTGGATCGCCCCTCAAGGTGCGATACGAAACGCTCACTCTCCCTACGGACAAGGGGGGACTCGGACTTACGAATGTTCACTGCCGAGCGACGGCGCTCCTTCTAGCCACGATGTACAAGCAATGGCGTAGCGGACGTGATTCCCTTACATCCCGCCTACTCGATCTGCTGGTACCAGCGTCCCTCACACCTCCGGTGGCGGTGGGCAACATTACGCCACATTTTGCGCATGTTTCAACATTTATCGTGGAACTTAGTTACACCAGAGACAAGCTTCCGCGCACGAGACCGCCATGCGCGAAGGCTTTTTATGTTTGGCTGCTACGACGGATAAGTCGTAATGTCATTGAACTCAAACACCCCAGGTTGCATTGGCCGAAGATTTGGAGACATGTGCACCAAAAATTCCTTCCTACCTTCGTTCGGGCACTGTGGTTCTCTGTCGCCTGTGGCAAGTTCAACACCAACCAACGGCTCCATGCAATTGGACTAGTGGACACTCCACTATGCCCGAAATGTCACCAAGTGGATGACGACCATCACCGTTTAACTTGTATCGCGGTGGAGGACGTCTGGCTCCTAGGAAGACAGATGGTGGCTTGCTACCTCCGTGTGACCCCGCAACATATTACCCCTGCTTCCTTCTTACATCCGGAGAGTGACTACTTTCCGGCGACTAAATCACAGTCGATCATCTGGATCCAAGGTTGGACGATAGCGTACCTCTATGGGGATGCTGCCAAGTCGCGACTTGACTTTTGGTATTTCTTGCAGCAAGCCCACAATGAGGTTCATAGATGGTCACACTATCGGAAAACCTTTGCCAATTATCTTCAGGCAGTCTTCCTTGACCCCCCACGCTGTTGGGATGTGCCGGGTGCAGCTGGTGTGCACATTTGACAGCTGATAATGAACCTCACGCTTCTCTCACCACTCAATATGTAATAAACATACTATACGATAAAATGATCTACATGTTCCTTTTAACAGAGTGATCTTTATTGAAAATAAATAAATAAATAAATAAATAAAAAACATCCCTGTTCCTTTAAATTTGTGATTTGATTTAAAATGATTTTTTTTATTGCAGAGGATGCATTTCATAATAAAAAAAAATGGTAGAGCACTTGCCCGCGAAAGGCAAAGGTCCCGAGTTCGAGTCTCGGTCGGGCACTCAGTATTAATCTGCCAGGAAGTTTCATATCAGCGCACACTCCGCTGCAGAGTGAAAATCTCATTATGCCTGGGATAGATTGAACAGAGCTGTTTATGGACGACGTGACCCCACCAACCACTCTGAGGGACCTACGCGGAATCGCCGTTGAGGAGTGGGACAATCTGTACCAGTGCGTTGATGAACTTGTGGATAGTATGCTTCAACGAATACAGGCATGCATCAATGCAAGATAACGTGCTACTGGGTATTATAGGTACCGGTGTGTACAGCATTTTGGACCACCACCTCTGAAGGTCTCGCTTTATGGTGGTACAATATGCAATATGTGGTTTTCATGAGCAATAAAAAGGGCGAAAATAATGTTTATGTTGATCTCTATTCCAATTTTCTGTACAGGTTCCGGAACTCTCGGAACGGAGGTGATGCAAAACTTTTTTTGATGTGTGTATTCATAATATCAAGTACATGATGCACTACAGCTGGAGAAAAAACATACATATCAAATTAAAGCTCTCTTCAATACCGAACAAATTAGCTCATGCTGAAACTTGCTTGGTTTACCAGATGTGATGAAGACGTACCTCTTACAATAAATTTCAGGTAATTGTATTATTATTTTTTCTGTTTTTATTAACTCCGCAAAGCTTAGCGACGGCTCAGAAGAAAGATACTTCAGTGTAGAATACTATTCTACGAGGGGTGTACAAAAACTCTACCTCTACTTCTAAATCTACGTGATTATTCTGCAATTCACAATTACATGCCTGGCACAGGGTTCACTGAACCACTTTCAAGCTACTTCATAGCGTTACACTATCGAACAGTGCGGGACGAAAACGAACACTTAAATCTTTATATGCGGGCTCTGATTTCTCTTATTTTCTGATGGCGATAATTTTTCCTTATGTAGGTGGGCGCTAAAAATGTTTTCATACTCTGAGGAGAAAGTTGGTGCCGGGAAAGTGTTGCCAGAACAGGATTTTGTGCGCAAAATGACCTCTCGATTAAGTCCCATAAATGTTCGATGGGAGTGATGTCGGGCGATCTGGGTGGTCAAATAATTCGCTCGAATTACCCAGAATGTTTTGCAAACCGATCGCGAACAGTTGTGCCCCAGCGACATGGCGCGCTGTCATTCATAAAAATTCTTTTGTTGCTTGTAAAAATGAAGTCCATGAATGGCTGCAAATGGTCTCCAAGTAGACGAATATAACCATTTCCAGTGAATGATCGGTTCACGCCATACACACCATTATGCAGCCACCACGAACTTGCACAATATCTTGTTGACAGCTTGGTCAAGAGCTCAGGAGAAGCGCTGCACGCGATGTCTGCTGTTAGCAAAAGCACTCGTGTTGGTCGTCTGATGTCATAGGCCATTAACGCCAAATTTCGCTGCGTCGTCCTAACGGATACGTTCGTCATGCCTCCCACATTAATTTCTGCAATTTTTTCACGCAGTGTTGCTTGTATGTTAGCAGTGACAACATTACACAGAACACCGCTGGTGTCAGTCGTTAAAGCCGGCCGCTGTGGCCGAGCGGTTCTAGGCGCTTCAGTCTGGAATCGCGCGGCCGCTACGTTCGCAGGTTCGAATCCTGCCTGAGGCATGGATGTGTGTGATGTCCTTAGGTTTAAGTAGTTCTAAGTCTAGGGGACTGATGACCTCAGAAGTTAAGTCCCATAGTGCTCAGAGCCATTTGAACCATTTTCAGTCGTTAAACGAAGGCTGTCGCCCACTGCGTTGCGGGTGGTGAGAGGTAAGGTCTGCAATTTGGTATTCTCGCCACACTCTTGACACTGCAGATCTATGAATACTGAATTCCTAACAATTTCCAAAATGGAATGTCCCATGCATCTAGCTACACCTACCATTCCGCGTTCAAAGTCTGTTGATTCGTGCCGTGCTGCCATAATCACTTCAGAAACCTTTTCAGATTGATCATCTGAGTACACAAGACAGCTCCGCCAATGCACTGCCCTTTAATACCTACCTCCATCTGTATACGCGCACGTGGCTATCCCATGTCTATTGTCACTTCAGTGTAAACCTTGCGCCTTTGTGTCCAGTTGACAGTTACCGCGGAACCCAGTATGAGCACAATTTGCGATACAGCAGACGATCTCTGACGACGACGTGAGTACTACCCATTGAGATGCGTATCTCCTTAAGGGGCTCCGGAAAGGCTCAAAATCATGAAAAGTTCAATTTTTACTTTTTTGCGTTTTCTGAATCTGCAGACTATTACCTTTTAATAGATATATAATTTATTCAATTCCGAAGACTACAACTATTTTTAAATTCTTTTTGAAATGTGTTCTACATGGGCGTGACCCACTGTGGCGCTGTTAAACTGCTGTCAAATGGTGTTATTATTAACGTCCGTGTTCATCAGGTACATTTTAGTGATGTGAGATAAAGTATGTGTTGTGGCTAACCTGTGATGGTTCAATATATATCGCTGGTGTGATTGTCGATTGTTTCATGTTTATTTACTCTGTCGTTATCTCGAAAATATTCGTAATTAATTCTGTTTCTTGAGTCTCTGTTTTGTTGAAGTATAATAATGAGTAAAAGTAAAGTTATTAGAAATCCTCTGAAGGCTTTTAAGAAAAGGAGAAATGTTGGAAAGACAAAGGTATGTGTTATTACTGTAAACAATAAAGACGAAAATCCCCAACATAGCTTGTGTCCCAAAGAAGAAGACAGTTGGTGTAAATATAACAAAGGATTGCTAACTGGTGAAGTGTACACTCATAAGCATAGTCTGCCTCATGCAATAATGGAGGTGATAAAACCTATTTTCAGAGACTTAGCAGCACCTGAACTGTTGAAAAAGTGTATTCACGGAAAAACTCAAAACCCCAATGAAAGTGTAAATAGTGTTATATGGTCGAGAATCCCCAAGACTGTATTTGTTGGAATAGAAACACTTCACTTTGGTGTGTATGATGCTGTTGCGACTTTCAATGATGGCAACATTGTAAGGTGCAAGGTATTTAGAAATATGGGAATGAAGATAGGTTCTAACATGGTACGAGCGATGCTTGCTTTAGACAAGGAACGCCTTCGGGCTGCAGACAGGGTTGTAAAGAGTCTAGAAATACAAGCAAGAGTAAACAGGAGGAGGAACAAGAGGAAGCTGGAGGAGGAGTTTGCAGAGGATGAAGATAATCCATCCTATGGACCTGGAATGCACTAAAAAGTTAATCCAATCTTTGTCGCTCGATTCCCAAAACTTTTATTTTCTCATACTAATTACATGTTTTCTAAGAATCTTCCAAACATATTTGTTTCAAACTTTCAGTAAATGTTACACAGTACCTTCTGCATAATTTAACACAGCCTTTTTCTAAAAAAACTGTATATTTTTGAATATATAAATAAAAAATTGCAAAAAAGTGTTGTGAATTTTCATTACAATTGAAAAAAAATCATCTTTAATAACTTAACTAAAATTTTGTAAAATCCCTGTGTTAAGTTGTAGCCCCTATTCCAATAAATAATCTGTAAAAAGTTCAACTTCCTACCTCAAATACTTTGTGAGGAAAGATGTAATTTATAAGCGTTATTTTAACATTGCAAGTATAGGGCGTTCCGGAGCCCCTTAAGAATTTCCGTCTTGGTTACTCTGTACTTGCTGCATTTTCGTCTGTTACCGACGTCGACGGCCGTCCTTCCCAATTAGCGTTACCCACGTCTGCGCGGCTTGTGTCAAATTCGCTACGGCTGGACGTCATATTGCATATACTCCAAATACCGCCAGAATTTGACAATGAATCTGTGCGCAATTTAGATGTTCTGCCCACAAGAGTCGTACTGTGCGGCATACATCGGTTCTGAAGTACGTTCGCAGCTGGTGCGCCATTTCACTCCCACACTGCGATGCACCTAATGTAACAACCGCTCGATTTTAACAAGCGAGTGGCCAGTCGATTTTTTTTTTTGTCCAGTCGGTGTTTTCAGTCGAATGAAATAACGGAATGAAACTAGTCCCTGAGGGCGGGGGCAGAAGGGATGGGGGGATGGGGGGTCGAATAAGTGTCGATAGGAAATGCATCCGGCTACTCTCTGCCGCTAACAATGGCAAGTTCAGAATAACCCACCGACTCCGTGAAGATACGGGATAAGGCCAGGAAAAGAAAGAAGATAAATTTTATGAAAACATTTACTCTGTCGGAACCTAGATGGCCATAAACTTTAGAGCCAAATACAATATGGTATTAAGTCCCAATGGGAATGGAAATGAGCATATGGCGTCATTGGCCGGGAGGCCCCTTGCAGGGCAGGTCCGGCCGCCTTGGTGCAGGTCTTATTACATTCGACGCCACATTGGGCAACCTGCGCGCCGGATGATTATGGAATGATGATGATGAAGACAGCACAACACCCAGTCGCTGAGCGGAGAAAATCCCCAACCCAGCCGGGAATCGGACCCGGCCCGTAGGACGACAATCCGTCACGCTGACCACTCAGCTATCGGGGCGGACATTAAGTCCCAATAAGAGGAAGTAACGTCATAAGTTATTGTTTTACTTGTCACGAATTACTTGCAGAAATTTGACTATATTGCAGATACCATGTTGCACTTTTTGTCAAAGGTACATATTTCAAATTATCCAGTAATCTATCTTACAGGAATTATACATGCGTTTAGACACTTTTGTACAATAACTAAGCCAAAGTATTGTTTGTGTGTGTTACAGTATAGTTTGATTATAACTGAAGCTATGTACTGGTTTGAACTCCACAGTACTCTACTTGGCGTTCGACATTAGAACTAACTCATCCTGTTTAAAGCAGCTGTGATAGCAGCTCGTCATTTTTGATATATTGTCAGAGACGAAAGAAACGATTAGAGACATCAGACGTTTACGAGGAAATGACATTGGAGTGCTAATGAACACAACTGCTCGTGTGTGACACTTGTAAATCTCTGACTCCGCCCGAGTAGACGATGATTTATCAATGGGCATAATTTGTTGGGACAATCCGTCAATAACACTTACTCCTACTGAGTGACATTATCTTCTTTATCAAGTTTCTGCACCCACCGCTCATCATAGGAATACAAGCCGTGCTCATATTTCGTGTGCCACGGACGTAAGTGTGAGACATTCTTCTGTGACTAACTTTTGGGTTGCGTTCCGTGCTGAACGATTGTTCACTTCATTTACATTTTCTCTGCCCTGTTGTTCCAACAAGACAGGGACATTGTTAGAGTATGTAAGATTATGTTGAGTTTTCTTCGACAGGAGATGGCCAATATTTTTTAATTTAAGCTCTAGCGGGGGTGGTGGTTTTCAGGGGGAGGGGGAAGGAGGGAGGGGAAACGTGAGGGAAGGGAATTACTAGTTGTTCAAAATATAGCAAAAATTCCTTTCTGATAACTCATTTATCCATTTAGTGAATAGGATAGTTTATTGTGAGCAATTTTCTTCTTCGTATTTGGGGTAGATACTTGAATTACTCAGCTCACCATCGACTTACATTTTGCTTGCACGTTGTGTCACCTGTTTTTTCAGCACTTCCCGCCTTTCCCCTTCTCACCGTCAACAAATGTAGTGACGTTAATAACTAGCCATGGGGGCTGTCCACGAAGGCATTTTCTATGATCACTTTCAATGTTTGCAGTGCGACGCACGAATGCTCACTACGTACTTTGGACTGGAACGGTGGATGTGCATAGTCACGCGACAAATTATTGGAAGTTGTCCTAACAGCCGGGACTAAGATTTGTTATGTCGATTAACAGACCATGTCTTCGTATTCCGTATCTGCAAACATTCATGGCATCACGGCACAAAATACGAACTACGCGATTATACAGGGTATTCGGAAATTCCAGTTAGAAACTTCTATATAATATTTTGGGTACATAATATGTTGAATAAGAACCCATATACATGATATTTTTAACAGGAACGTACCGTTCCCGTGCTGCACTCGTTTGACATGTTTTCTAGATAGGTATACAACAGGGTAGTCATGGTGGGAGGTGCTTTTATCGGATCAGCTGATGTCATTTGACGTCTGTCTTACCTCTCTGACCTGGTTCGATCCTTATTCTTGTGTGTGAGTGTGTTAGAGCAACATATTTGAGTACGCGTTTGCTCAGTACACAGACATGATTCTTCTGAATGTCTAACGTAACATGATAAAAATGATACTGAATAACTTCGCAAATATAACAAAACTAACGTCGTAACGAAATAAATATTATCGCGGAAAAATAATAAAGACTGTAATCAATTTATATGATCTGCGAATGTAATTGCAACCTCTGTACTTTTTGCAAAAGGGATCGCTCTCTCTTCTTTTTTGTTTCTTCGTAGTGTAAAAAGCCATTTTGTGTCGAGGCACGAAAACGTGTAAGTTTCATGTAATATGTAGCCTAAATATACTCAAATATTACTTAAAAGTGTTGCTAATGTTTTACTGTAACAGTTCCTATATTCATATTGCGAATGACTTATATGCTTTATGTAAATTTTATAGGGGAACATTGGTGCAGAGGTCAACGCCGTTGTTCTAAATTATAACAGCCCAGAGTCGTAATAAATATCTTGATATTTGCTAAGTTTGACCAAAAAATAAATTTAAAGTAGGAGGATTCTCTTGATTTGCGGTTCTTCCTTTGAAACAGTAAAAGTAATTAGTTTTTCCAATATTGAATCATATTTGTGAAAGTGACTTCATTAAACCTTTTTGATCCCTGCTTATCGGGAATTGCGAGAATCGTCTTAGCCTTGCATTTTCATAAACATAAAAAATAATTATCAAAAGTTAATTTCTATAATAAAATAAAATATACGGCCATATATCTTAATTTGTGTGTTGGTGGTGTCTTAATGTGAAAACATCGTGTCGGACAAACTGCGAGAAGTACCAGAACTGAGTCACTGATGTAAATAATTTTACAGTTTTGAAGCAGGCAGAATAACACTAACTTTTCGTGACATGTAAATACCAATACATAAAAGAACCCCCACAGTGTACCTTCACCGTGAGCAGGCGTGAGTGTGGTGCTCCAAGGAGACACAGCAAACCCGAGTTGGAAGAGACCGTACTGTATAATATTGAAGAGAACCCATCAACGAGTGTACGAGTAATTTCTTGTGGTATTAATAAGTAGAACCGTAAAACAAGATTTGTACTGGGTCACGCCTAATCACTTACTTGTAAAATTGGTCGCGCTACAGACAGGTTTTCAAAGTGCTGTACCACGAAAACGGTACTCTCTCGTTCTACCAGTCCTAGAAGTTTGTAACGGGAATTTCTGAACACCCTGTATTATTTTAAGTGTTGTAATTGAGACAAGCCAGAAAGTTAAGATCCACCATTGAAACCCTTTACTCACGCAGTGTGCGCACCTCTACCCGAGTGATACGCCCATCCATGTGTCCAGTATGGCAAGTTTCAAACTGCTGTTAACTCTGAAGTTTTTGAAGAAAGGATGTATATACATTCAGAATGCCAATTATTATTAAGTTAACATAATCTGCTTCTCTCATTATCTTTTACACTGAACGTAACAAGTCTTCACTGTTGACCATTAAAATTGCAACACAAAGATGTCAAATCGGCGAGAAGTGTACTAAAAGCTTAGATACGAAAATTATTATTATTTGAGAGCAATCGCACGAAAAGGTAGAAGTACGGTCACCTACATTTTGTATACAAGGAAGGAAACGCGACAGTCTAATTCAGAAATTTGGTTTATCGTTACACGATATTTCTGCTTGCATTGGTAGGAATCCTACGAGTGTCGTACGAATACGTAAACGATGAATTCAAGAGGACCATAATCAACGCAGTACAGGTTCTCAGTGATCTACCGCCAAAGAGGACAGATATACTGTTTGCAGCTAGACAAGGATGCACACGATCGATGCAACGACGTCTGGAGTACCTTTGTCAGAACGGCGACCACCGTAACTTCCCTTGACGCGGTAGTAAAGAAAGACGCTTTGACAATGATGCGCCCAGCTAGAATACCAGAAACAGGGCAGGCGCCACTTCGTCTTTGCTGAAGAGTCCTCGATCTAAGTAAATGAGCAAGATGAATGAACCCAAGTGCAGAGGCTCAGAAGAAAACAAACATTGCCAGATTGCATACGTCGATGTCAGCAACTGGCATAATGGTATGAGCTACTGTAGGGTCCGCAGCGCGAACGCCTCTGGTTCACATAACCGGTAATTTAGGTAACAGCTGTTACATTTCTGACGAGAAGGCCAGCCTGCCTGTGTCCTGTCTTCGAGGTATCTGTTACGTTATCTTTCAGCAAGATAATGCAAGACCGTCTCTTCCCTTGCTGTCCCGAACTGTGAAAACAACACTGGTGCATTACAATGTGACATCAAACCAACCATCACACTCGATAGACTACAAGACGGTATTCCCTGTAGAATGAACAGTATTTAATAGTACCTAGTTCTAGTTCATTTCACGAGCGGAGGTGGCTTGCGCAGGTGCGGGGAGTGCAGCAACCGCTTTCAAACAATGGCTGCTCACTTCGTTGTCGTTTCGAATAACCACTGAGCGCTTGTTGGCTCACGCAGGTTGCGTCAGATGCGCAGAAAAAGTAACTCACTGGCGCCGTTCGTGGTGTGCGCTATACAATTGTGATACTCATTGTATGGTATTATTTCACAACTTCATACGTGTATAACTATGCCGAAACTACAATATACGCAGATTTTCGGGATTCTTGGCTTCAAGACCACATTCAAAAGATTGGCTTCAAGTTATCGAAAGTACTACTGGCTAGGTAGCGAAGTGCAAATTTTGTGGTACAGTTTTAAGAAGTCACTATGGACATTTGAGTCTCATGGGATGTCAAAGAAGCATCTACAAAATAAAAAGGCAAGAAACATTTTGTTAATTGATTAGTCACTCATTGGTCGCTTTTACAACTTGGACCACTCTAAGTAAATTGTTGCAGGTTGTAACTATGAGGCTTAAAATTGCTTTTAAGTCAGAGCCCATTGGTAAAAAAAAAAAAGGAAGGAGCAAAACTTGTATTATTCACAGCCGTGCGTACTAGTACACGTGTAGTCGACCATTTGGGAGAGGTAATTAATCAGATTCATGAAAAATTTGGAGTTTTTAATTAAAGAGGCATATGATTGGTTTAGTCGCTCTTCTTCCAGACAATTTCTTTATAAGGAGCTATAAAAAGCCATCAACGATCGACAGAAATCCTTAAAAATAGTTCAAGTGTGCCAGACAAGGTGGTCATCAATAGAATCCGCTGTGTCAAGAACATACACGCAATGTTCAGAGCTAAAAGCACATTTTTCCGTAGCTAAAGTGCGCGATAGGTGTCACGTAGCGGAGCTATTGCACACTACGTATGCGAACGAGATTAATTACGCATATACGAGTACTTCATTTTCATATACAATATTAACTGAAATAAACAGTCAATAAAATGCTCGAGCTGAAAGATACAGATCACACCAAACTCTTTGAGTTGACCAACCTGATAGATATGCTTGTCAGCAAAGTTACGTTACCTGCAAATAAAATTAATATTTTTATTCAAAATATTCGCGATTTCTTCGATCGAATATGCTATCTGGGATTCCGCTTTGAAAAGCAGTTACTTGAAATGACGGAAAAAGGATTACCACGGGAAGACTAAGAAATGTTGCGTAATCGGTGCATAACATATCTAGTAAGTCTGATTGAAGAAAAAAAAAAGATGTTACTAGAACATTTGACGTTGATGAAAAAAATTTCCAGAATAAGTGTTGTACAAGCACTTAATCACAACATCACAACAACAAAAATCTAGTTGATATAATGGCTCAGTTCAGTAAAACTGTAGAATTTATAGCAATATGGATAGTCAATGGCGACAAATTCATTCGTTGAACTGGAACGAGAGCAAAGGTACAAAAAGTTTGGAATGAAGTATTGCATTTCAAAGATGCTCAAGCGGAATTCAGACTTGAGGAATTAGCCACTTCCTGCGATTACTTTCATAATACTGTCTCATTCCGGTGCCAATGTTGAGAGACTGTTTAGCAGTATGAATGTAATAGAAAACAAGCAGAGGGATAGAATGTAGTTAAATCTTTTAACAGCTATATTAAGAATACGTTGTGGTTTGAGGTTGGAAGGTAACTGCTCCAACGGATATGAAATACCAATAAACGTTGTAAAACAAATCGGTACCAAAGAATCGTATCAATCTGAAACCGACGATGATGATGCAGACAAAAATGATTCATCTGAAGAAAACGAATTCATTTAAATAATTAGCTATTTTTATAGAAATTTTTGTATGTTCCTGACTTTGACTTGCTGATTTATTTATTGTATGTTCATTTGATGGTTGTGAATATCTTTTTACTTAATAATAAATGAAACTAGTTACTGATATACTTATTGTTTTCTTCCATAATAATTTTAAAAAAATTTAGTGGGAATTCTAGCGATAATGAGAGTACGGTCATTTTTGTTAATTGTTTTCTTGTGGTTTTTGCATTTGAATTTGGTGGGGAGCTCACTTTAACTGTTAGCAACACTGGCCCCGACCTATCTCGATACGGAAGGTAATCTTCTGTGGACCTGCCCAGCGCGTTCTCCGGATCGCCAACTCTCCTGAAAACATCTGTTCATCCGTTGCCGAGAAACCACACGATTGATTAACTCTGGCGTGGAGTGCAAACAAAACGCAACAACGCACCCACTTCTGGCATCCAATCTCAGTTTGACCCTATGGCCATTGTTGCTGCCAGAGGTGGCAGATATGAGTAGTAAGTTTCGCACCGTGTGAACCCGCAAATCAATTTATTGTTTATTCTTCCTACTATACTCTTTAGACACGATAAATTAAATTTCGTTATTGGCTATCCTTACTGTTGTTGCAGTGTTATTAGTTAGCACTGTAACTAATGAATCAATGCATTAATGTCCTGAATTAAGTATGCGTCAACAGGTCGTAAAAATAACATATCGTATGACACGTTCTGTTTACATGACAAATCACGTAGAGGACAAACAGAACTGGTTTCGCGTGTCACTGAAACTAATTTAAACGATTTAATCCCTTAATGAAAAAATAGTCACTAAAATATCGAAAGTATTGTACTTACATTAAGTTAATGTTAAAGTAGGTTAATGAGTGATTAGAATTAAGATAACAATTTAATTGAAAAAGTACATAACACACGGCGCAGCTGCAAAGATTGTGTGCAAGGTACCTAGACAGGGCGAAGAAGAAAAAGCTATGGCAGACGACCAATGTGGAATCAAGAGTACATTGAGGATAAATATTCGGTTATTACTGTGCGATTAAAATCTCTGCCGGCCAACAGATATTAGCTAAATATAACCTTTCTGAGAACCGATACAAGAATTCCCAAATCGAAACAACAAATTATAAACGTTGCGCGATGGAACAACACGAAACAAGATCAATTGGATTCCGTTTGTACTACTTGTAACCATGGGTAAGACAGCTACACTCCTGGAAATTGAAATAAGAACACCGTGAATTCATTATCCCAGGAAGGGGAAACTTTATTGACACATTCCTGGGGTCGGATACATCACATGATCACACTGACAGAACCACAGGCACATAGACACAGGCAACAGAGCATGCACAATGTCGGCACTAGTACAGTGTATATCCACCTTTCGCAGCTATGCAGGCTGCTATTCTCCCATGGAGACGATCGTAGAGATGCTGGATGTAGTCCTGTGGAACGGCTTGCCATGCCATTTCCACGTGGCGCCCCAGTTGGACCAGCGTTCGTGCTGGACGTGCAGACCGCGTGAGACGACGCTTCATCCAGTCCCAAACATGCTCAATGGGGGACAGATCCGGAGATCTTGCTGGCCAGGGTAGTTGACTTACACCTTCTAGAGCACGTTGGGTGGCACGGGATACATGCGGACGTGCATTGTCCTGTTGGAACAGCAAGTTCCCTTGCCGGTCTAGGAATGGTAGAACGATGGGTTCGATGACGGTTTGGATGTACCGTGCACTATTCAGTGTCCCCTCGACGATCACCAGTGGTGTACGGCCAGTGTAGGAGATCGCTCCCCACACCCTGATGCCGGGTGTTGGCCCTGTGTGCCTCGGTCGTATGCAGTCCTGATTGTGGCGCTCACCTGCACGGCGCCAAACACGCATACGACCATCATTGGCACCAAGGCAGAAGCGACTCTCATCGCTGAAGACGACACGTCTCCATTCGTCCCTCCATTCACGCCTGTCGCGACACCACTGGAGGCGGGCTGCACGATGTTGGGGCGTGAGCGGAAGACGGCCTAACGGTGTGCGGGACCGTAGCCCAGCTTCATGGAGACGGTTGCGAATGGTCCTCGCCGATACCCCAGGAGCAACAGTGTCCCTAATTTGCTGGGAAGTGGCGGTGCGGTCCCCTACGGCACTGCGTAGGATCCTACGGTCTTGGCGTGCATCCGTGCGTCGCTGCGGTCCGGTCCCAGGTCGACGGGCACGTGCACCTTCCGCCGACCACTGGCGACAACATCGATGTACTGTGGAGACCTCACGCCCCACGTGTTGAGCAATTCGGCGGTACGTCCACCCGGCCTCCCGCATGCCCACTATACGCCCTCGCTCAAAGTCCGTCAACTGCACATACGGTTCACGTCCACGCTGTCGCGGCATGCTACCAGTGTTAAAGACTGCGATGGAGCTCCGTATGCCACGGCAAACTGGCTGACACTGACGGCGGCGGTGCACAAATGCTGTGCAGCTAGCACCATTCGACGGCCAACACCGCGGTTCCTGGTGTGTCCGCTGTGCCGTGCGTGTGATCATTGCTTGTACAGCCCTCTCGCAGTGTCCGGAGCAAGTATGGTGGGTCTGACACACCGGTGTCAATGTGTTCTTTTTTCCATTTCCAGGAGTGTATTTCACAATCACGTTCTTTTATAAACTCTTCAGTTGGTAGACTTAGACACTTCCGAAGTCAACATTCCACAAAACGCACATTTATCTTGTTTCGTATGTTGCAGTAAAGTGCGTATTGTAGTGATTATTATATTGTCTCGCTAAGCACTCATACATTCATTTATTTGTAATGTATGATAGGTTATATGAGTTTCGCTTAACAAAATAAAAGATAAAGACAGAAAAGATATCTCCTTGCTGAACTACAGAAATGAAAATTGCACAGTTTCGCTGTGTGTGTGTGCGTGTGTGTGTGTGCGTGTGTGTGTGTGTGTGAGAGAGAGAGAGAGAGAGAGAGAGAGAGAGAGAGAGAGATTTGGAGGGGAGAGCGAGTGGGATCTTTTATAGTGTTTCTTTAGTGATTCCGCACATTTACAGAGAGCCTTAGCGTTCAAGGTATTAAAATGTATGATCAGAAACGTAGGGTACTTTCTGCAGTGTCTCGGTTTTGAGGTTCCTTTTCTATGTTTGTATTAATCACAGCCAGAAGCAATCGATAGAATCTACGTTTTTTCCGTTATTTCTACTACAGTAGAATTTTTAGTTACGCTGTGTGCGGGTAAAGTTAAGGAAGTAAATACAGGAGCGCTCTGAGCTCTTTGAACGCCACGTTACCCAATTTTAAGTGCTGCGTCGGAGTCTGTGGAAGGTCAGGAACGATATCTTATTTTTGTTTGCACTGATTATTTTGATTTCTGGGCACTGTTATTTCATTTTGTTTGTTTTATTATCACATCGGAGTAGTAAAATACGTCACACTCTGCCAATTCGTACAGCAGGCGAACCTTTTCAGCAAATGTCAGTAATCTCTACCCGTGTAGATTGATTGCTGTGGACGATGGTTCAAAGAGTTAATATCAACAAAAATTTGTGAGCAGTATCCTCACTTCCTTGACTAAACAAAGTACTATCAGGTGAGCAAACATGCTTTGCAAGGGCTAATCGTGACTGCTAATAATATCATCAGAAATACACAAATGTCTGCAACTGGTAGCTTTTATTTTACGTTTCCAGGACTCGTGTTGGAGAACCGTATCTCCGTCGTCACGTGAGTTCAGTTAAAATTAGTGCATCAAAAAATTAATTTTGTCACCATTTCGCACGCAATCAAGCTCCCACAAAACAGAATTTGTGAAACTTAATTTTAATGGATTTCCTGTCGCTTTTAAGTATAACAACGTTATTTTTAAAGACAGAAATTTAATTGAATCCGTATCATCAGGAATGTGACTCAAAAGCACCGTTTGCATGCTGCAATGTGAACATTATTTCCCTAATTTTCAAACAATTTCTTTTTTTACATGTTCTGACACCATTCTTATTTTCACTTTGCGAACGCAGATAGAAAATCGCGGCTGCACATTACGCAATGGAAACAAACAGATGGGTACTCATAACAGTGCTTGTGGTAAGGGCGTGAATAAGTGCCTACACTATCAGTAAAAGTTTCTATGTGGTGCGGTGTACACACAGTCCATTTTGCTAAAACGAGATGAAACAGGCTTCTTGATGTGAAAACACCAAAAATGGTTGAAAGGAAACTACAGTTGCGACTTCCAAGTCGCATTAAAGAGGAAAAATCTCCAGAACAAGTAAAGAAATAATTAGTTACGTCTAGACGGTTTAGATTTTTTAAATATCTCTAATTTGCTGCTAAGGAAACTTTGTGGCGTTTTGCTTTTCTCGTCACAGGCTACTTCTATTAACAAACTGACTACCGATTTCGGGCGAAGTATGTCTTCAGACAAAGATCGTCTAGCACGGAGTTAGAAGAACTAAGAAGTGAATGATAATTTGTGGATCGTTATCATGTGACGAATTTCTGTATAAAAGCCGACTCTGACGACAAACAATATTTGATTCAACCGATCCTGTCTGCCTATGGCACATTACTACAAAGTTTTTCCAGATACTATAATAAAGGTAGATGACAAAGACCTCCACATTGTAATTAACCTATTTCAGAATCAATACTCTACTGCGACAACAGGGAATGAGAAATCGGACACGAAAATAATGCCACTGATATTTAGTCTTTATTCGGAATGTATCACCAAAGAATCCCTTGAAAATGTCGAAAAAGGGTTCGCCTTGAATGGAGAGAAGCTGAATAATAACTGCTACGTTGATGACGCTGTAATATCTGTTACAGCCCGAATATCTGTTAATATCTCATCGAAAGTAGTGAGAGATTACTAACAACCGACATTCTTCGCAAAATTAAGAAAAAAAAGTCCTGAATACAGTAAATCCAGAAAACTATGACATCTCAAAAGTATAATGAGGGATGGAAACAGATTTAAAATGCAGAACAAGATTCTGGAAGGAAAGTCACGTGGTAAAAGAGGACATGGACTTCACACATGAGCAAGCAATTTTTCGGAAGAGAAAAAGTGATATGACAGCAACATCCAGAATGGGTAGGGACTAGAAGACTAAGAAGTAGATAATACCCATTTCGGATATTCAATTTAATTATTTCGTAATTTACTTCTACCGGTTTAGAAATGCAGGGCTTGGAGGACAAGGAAACAAAAAAACGTTAAGCAGTACGTAAACGCATACGAAACTGGTATAGTTACAAGGAATTGCTATTTCTGTAAGTAAATAAACTGCGTAACTACAGAATATCGTCGAAGCTGGGTGTATGGTTTCGTGATTTCCCGTCAGAAAGGTCACAGTTGGTAGTAACTGAAGAAAGTCATCGAATAAAACAAAAGTGATACCTGGCGTTCCCCAAGGAAGTGTTATAGGCCATCTGCTGTTCCCTGATCTATTAAACTATTGCCGGCCGAAGTGGCCGTGCGGTTAAAGGCGCTGCAGTCTGGAACCGCAAGACCGCTACGGTCGCAGGTTAGGGGACTAATGACCTCAGCAGTTGAGTCCCATAGTGCTCAGAGCCATTTGAACCATATTAAACTATTTAGGACACGATCTGAGCCGCGCTCTTAAATTATTTGCAGATGATGCTGTTCTTTACCAACTACTGAAGTCATCAGAAGATCAAAACCACTTGCAAAATGATTTAGATACGGTAACTGTATGATGCGAAAAGTCGTAATTTACCTCGAAAAAGAAGAAGGGTGGGGTGGTTCACATGAGTAGTAAAAAATATTTGTTAATTTTCGTTTAAACGACAAATAATACAAATTTAAATGCTGGCAGTTCAAGTAAGTCCCTAAAACTTACAGTTACGAACAATGTAAACTGAACGATCACATGGATAATGCTGTGGGGAAGAAAGAAGAACCAGATATCTGTTTCGTTGGCAGAACACTTAGATGATGCAACATGTCTACTACAGTACGCTTCTTCGTCCTATGGCGTAGTGCTGCCTATTATGGGACTCTTAGCCGACAGGATTGTCGAAGGACATCGAAAAAATTGAAAGAAGGGCTGTGTGTTTTGTATTGTCACGAAAAAGGGGATATGGTACGCGATTAGGGGTGGCAATCATTACAACAAAGGAGTTTCTCGTTGCGGTGATATTTTTTCAAGAAACTTCAATCACAAACTGTCTCTGAATGCAATAACATTTTGATCAGCACCTCCATAAGGAAATTTTATTTGTAAAGGTCCGTCTTGGTCGGATAAGAGTACAATTCGCAATTAACTGTTTACGCTATGCCATCTTCATATCTGTTACAAATACAAAACAGTAATGCGAGAAACTATATTCAATTAGCTGACGTTGAATCTTCAAACAAAACTAGGAATTTTTCGCCATGCTAGGAGCTTTCTATTATTACTCATGTGTTTGATGTAGATTTTAAGTATGGATTTTATTTCCACATATTGCACGTCGATTTATGTTTTATTGTCAGACACTGATTTTGCCGTGTGAAATAATCTTTATTAATGACTATGTATATTGCATTTTTAGCTACTGAATTTACGAAACTTGTTACTCGTGTACCGTAACATTAGTGCCCTCTGCTCGCCACAGTTGTTTGTGTAAGTACAAAACGCTCGAAGCCCATTACCAGTAGTTAGGATGTGCCTCGGTCTAAAGATATTGACGTTGTACGTATAGCAGAATACGGTTTTTGGTATGAGTGGCTGCTATGCATAACTGTTGATTAAGCAATTGTTTTTTATTTGTTATTTCTTATGTATTCCGATCTTTTTTGTAGACTTGCCTCAGCTAATTGAACCTAGTTAGTAACACCACTGATTTTCTGTTTTTAACAGATTTGAAGGAAGCAATAGCCGAAATCGGTAATTGTGAACGGTGCAACTTATATGATCAACGCACAGCTTAATATATCAAGTGGCATAACATGATCGTGGACTCGTTTACAGACTTCACGTCTTCATGTACATCTACATGGATACTCTGCAAGTCACATTTGTCTGGCAGAGGGTTCATCAAACCACCTTCACAATTCTCTATTATTTTAATCTCGTATAGCGCTCAGAAAGAACGAACTGCTATCTTTCCGTACGAGCTCTGATTTCCCTTGTTTGATCGTGGTGATGGTTTCTCCCTATGTAGGTCGGTGTCAAAATATTTTCGCCTTCGGAAGAGAAAGTTGGCGACTGGAATTTCGTGAGAAGATTGATCCGCAACTCAAAACGCCACTGTTTTAATTATGTCCATCCCAAATCCTGTATCATTTCAGTGACTCTCACCCCTATTTCGCGATAATACAAAACCTGCTGCCCTTCAGTTTATATGTAGTGGGAAATGATCATCGTAATAAAATAAGAGAAATCAAAGTTCTAAGATTGTAGAGTTCGTTTTTCCTACGTGCTGTTCGAGAATGGAACGGTAGCGAAAAAGTCAGAAAGCGTTTCGATGAACCCTCTGGCAGGCAGTTAAGTGCGAACTGCAAAGTAGTCACGTAGATAGGTGTAGGTTTCTGCGTGACATTTCAAATCTCGGGGTGCTACGTTGGGGAGTTAGCTACATGTGGTTTGTCGTCAGAGGGGGTGAGGGGTAGGGAGTGGGGAGCGGTTACCTGTGTGCGGCAGGCGTGCGGCGTCGCCAGCTGCGTGGCGTCGTGGCGTCGCGAGTCGCGGGCGTCGGTGCTGCCGGCGGCGCGGTCCCACCACGACTGAGTGGCCGCCGCCTCCGCCGCCGCCGCCGCCGCCGCCGCCGCCGCCGCCGTGGACGCAGACGCCCGGCCGGGGAGGGGCGGAGCGCCGTGCGTGCCGGAGCGAAGTGAGGCGCCAGCGTCCGCACCGGTGGACCACCGCACCCCGGCACCTGCCACCCAACTGTAACTCACCACCGAGCGCTGGCACACAGTGGCTGATGAGCAAAGTGCGAAAGATCGGTGTGTGTGAAGAATCATATACAGGATGGTCCATTGATAGTGACCGGGTCAAATATCTCACGAAATAAGTATCAAACGAAAAAACTACAAAGAACAAAACTCGTCTAGCTTGAAGGGGGAAACCAGATGGCGCTATGATTGGCCCGCTAGATGGCGCTGCCATAGGTCAAACGGATATCAACTGCGTTTTTTTAAATAGGAACCCCCATTTTTATTATATATTCGTGTAGTATGAATGTTTTAGTTCGACCACTTTTTTCGCTTTGTGATAGATGGCGCTGTAATAGTGACAAGCGTGTAAGTACATGGTATCACGCAACATTCCGCCAGTGCGGACGGTATTTACCCGTGTCAAAATGGACCATTTACCAATTGCGGAAAAGGTCGATATCGTGTTGATGCATGGCTATTGTGATCAAAATGCCCTACGGCCGTGTGCTATGTATGCTGCTAGGTATCCTGGACGACATCATCCAAGTGTCCGGACCGTTCGCCGTATAGTTACGTTATTTAAGGAAACAGGAAGTGTTCAGCCATGTGTGAAACGTCAACCACGACCTGCAACAAATGATGATGCCAAAGTAGGTGTTTTAGCTGCTGTCGCAGATAATCCGCACATCAGTTGCAGACAAATTGCGCGAGAATTGGGAATCTCAAAAAATGGCCCTGACCACTATGGGACTCAACTGCTGTGGTCATCAGTCCCCTAGAACTTAGAACTACTTAAACCTAACTAACCTAAGGACATCCCACACATCCGTGCCCGAGACATGATTCGAACCTGCGACCGTAGCAGTCGCACGGTTCCGGACTGCGCGCCCAGAACCGAGAGACCACCGCGGCCGGCTGTGAATCTCAAAACGTAGGTGTTGAGAATGCTAAATCAACATCGCTTGCACCCGTACCATATTTCTATGCACCAGGAATTGCATGGCGACGACTGTGAACGTCGTGTACAGTTCTGCCACTGGGCACAAGGGAAATTACGGGACGATGACAGACTTTTTGCACGCGTTCTATTTAGCGTCGAAGCGTCATGCACCAACTGCGGTAACGTAAACCGGCATAATATGCACTATTGGGCAACGGAAAATCCACGATGGCTGCGACAAGTGGAACATCAGCGACCTTGGCGGGTTAATGTATGGTGCGGCATTATGGGAGGAAGGATAATTGGCCCCCATTTTATCGATGGCCATCTAAATGGTTCAATGCATGCTGGTTTCCTACGTAATGGTCTACCGATGTTCCTACAAGACGTTTCACTGCATGTCATAACGGTGATGTACTTCCAACATGATGGATGTCCGGCACATAGCTCGCGTGCGGTTGAAGTGGTACTGAATAGCATATTTCATGAGAGGTGAATTGGCCGTCGAAGCACTATACCATGGCCGGCACGTTCACCGGATCTGACGTCCCCGGATTTCTTTTTGTGGGGAAAGTTGAAGGATATTTGCGATTGTGATCCACCGACAACGCCCGACAACATGCGGCAGCGCATAGTCAATGCTTGTGCGAACATTACGGGTGGCGAACAACTCGCTGTTGAGAGGAATGTCGTTACACGTATTGCCAAATGCATTGAGGTTGACGGACATTATTTTCAGCATTTATTGCATTAATGTGATACTTACAGGTAATCACGCTGCAACAGCGTGCGTTCTCAGAAATAATAAGTTCCAAAGGTACATTTATCACATTGGAACAACCGAAATAAAATGTTTAAACGTACCTACGTTCTGTATTTTAATTTAAAAATATACCTGTTACCAACTGTTCGTCTAAAATTGTGAGCCATATGTTTGCGACTACTACAGCGCCATCTGTCACAAAGCGAAAAAAGTGGTCCAACTAAAACATTCATATTTCTTTACGTACTACACGAATATGTAATAAAAAATGGGGATTCCTATTTAAAAAGAAAGCAGTTCATATCCGTTTGACCTATGGTAGCGCCATCTAGCTGGCCAACCAGAGAGCCATGTGGTTTCCCCCTCCAAGCTACACAAGTTTCGTTCTTTGTAGTTTTTTCATTTGACGCTTATTTCGTGAGATATTTGGCCCGGTCACGATCAATGGACCACCCTGTATTCTGGTGTCCAAAATTAAAGTAACAAACAGAAGTTGTGCAAGGTTGCGTTTATTATGCTACAAAAGAGTATTAACAGGTGGTAGTAAAGTAGAAACAATGTAAAGCATACAGAACGTAAACAATTGCAACGCGCATAACGGTAGATAAAATTGTTCTTTTTTTCCAGCTTAACGATTTCCACACACATTCCTACGACTGGTTAATGTGCTCAGAATGGTGTGTGAACACCTCTAGCAGCAATACGGACCTGACAACGACAGGGCATGCTGTAAATGATGTCATAAATCTCATTTTGAGGCAATAACGCCCCTTCTTACTGCACAGTTGCTGGCAAGTCTTGGAGAGTGCTTGGTGGATGTTGATGCGACGCAACCTGTCTCCCTAGTGCATCCCAGACATGCTCTATGCGATTCAAATCGTGAGAGCAAGCAATATATCTTACGTTTCCAAGGAACCATCAACTATCTGTTCTCTTTCAGGTCGAGTATTATCGTTCGTGAGTACAAAGTCTGGACTCCCAGCACATCGCAACAACCGCAAATGAGGTGCCAAGACCTCGCCACGATACCTGACAGCAACTAAGCCTTGCCGATTCACCAGTACAATTTCATGAAGATACGTTCTAGTGGTCAACATAATCCCTGCCCGGACCATTAGGGATCCTCCTCGATATCGATTTTTTTCCACAATGTCTGGATCCAAAATCATGTTCCACGTTCCCTGCAGATGCGAATCCGTCGAGAATCGCTACAGATCAAATCGGGACTCATCTGTGAAAAGAACAGATCGTCCAGGTGGCATGTTAACGACTCCACTCTAGACGTTCCTTTCTGTGAAGACGCGTCAGAGGTACACATACGCAGGTCTCCGACAATAAAAGCCACTCTGCCGAAGCCTTCAGTACACCGTTTGTCTCGATACAACACGTCCAGTGAATGCTGCGTAGTCGGATGCTAGTTGCCGTGCAGTATTAAAGCGGTACCGTCACGCTCTTACAGCCAAATAACGGTCCTCTGTTTCGGATTTCACACGTGGTCGGGCCTGCCCTGGTCTTCGTGATACATTTTTGATCTCTATAAACTGTCTCCACATCCGAAAAACAACAAAACGATTCACAGTAAGGCATCGGCCCACATTAGTTTGCGCTACTGTCTTGCTTCCATTCTTCCTACGGTCCTCAACTGCAGAGAGTCTGGTGGGCGTCTTCTGTGCCATACTGTACCGTCTGTGAGTGTACGCAGCGATTGTGGATGTGGGTCTACCCGGAAAACACTACCCCGTTTGATAGGTGCCCTGACGTCATCTCTGGCGTAGTTATCCGTTGACCGGAAAGTCATCTTCCATGTAGAACACGATCACATGGACATCTGTTGACAGTTTGTATGATTATGTTGAGAATTAGACACAGGACGGGGAAATAGCGGTTTGTTGCTTTAATTTTGGACCCCAAAGTACACCCTCTTAAATACTGACAGGTATGCCCTGATTATTTGAAGCTACGAAGAGTGTACATTTCTAATAGCCAAGAGAACAAACTTAGTAGCTCGATCGGACTTAAAAATAACTACAAAACAGCCACACGGAACACTCTTTAACAAATTCAGCGTAAAGAAATGAAATGAGGGCTGCATGTCTGTAACGAGGGGCTTTCAATAAGTAATGCAATAAATTTTTTCTCGGTCAGTTTCGGTTGAAAAATGCGGAATTTGTGGGACATCCTAGAATATTCCTGTTTCAGGCCCTATAGTTTCATGATGTTCCGACAGTTGGCCCCGCTATACGTAGCTTCAAAATGGCTTGTGTAACGGCGAGTGCGTTCCGAGCAGAGAGCTTTCACTGAGTTTCTTTTAGAGGAAAACCAGAGCATCGCAGATATTCATAGGCGCTTGCACAATGTCTACGGAGGCCTGGCAGTGAACAAAAGCAATGTGATTTGTTGGGCGAGGTGTCTGTCATCATCGCAACAAGGTCACGTACGCCTGTCCGATCTCCCGCGTCCCGGCTGGTCGCACACAGCGGTGACTCCCGCAATTTTGGAACGTGCGGGTGCTCTCGTTCGAGGTGATCGACGGATCACAAACACCTCGCTCCACTACTGGACGTCTCTGTTGGTAGTGCTGACACACTCGACCACCAGTTGGGGTACTCAAAGATGTGTGCGCGCTAGCTCCTCCCCCGGCCAACAGATGGCCATAAAGAGCAAACGAAGGACTATCTGTACGCAGGAACTTGCGTCTTACGAGGGTGATCGTGACAATTTTTTGTCAAACATGGCTACAGAAGGTGAAACATGGGCTCATCGCTTCGAATAGGGAACAAAACGGCGATCCACGGAGTGGAGCCACACCATCTCTTCTCCGAAGTTCAACGCCGCATTCCCAGCAGATAAAGTCGTCCGGCGCCGGTAGCTGACTGGTCAGCGTCACAGACTGTCAATCCTAAGGTCCCGGGTTCGATTCCCGGCTGGGTCGGATATTTTCTCCGCTCAGGGACTGGGTGTTGTGTTGTCCTAATCATCATTTCATCCCCATCGACGCGCAGGTCGCCGAAGTGGCGTCAACTCGAAAGACCTGCACCAGGCGAACGGTCTACCAGACGGGAGGCCCTAGCCACACGACATTTAGCAGATAAAGTCGTGGCGACGGTCTGCTGGGACTCTGAACGGCTTATTCTGTTTGTTGTCCTCCCTCATGGTGCGACGATTTACTCTGAAGTGTATTGTTCTACCCTCAGGAAATTGAGGAAACGGCTTCAGCGTGTTCGTCGCCACTAAAAATGCGAACGAAATTATTCTTCTTCGTGGCAACGCAAGGCCTCACAAATCTGCGCACCCTAGAAGAGCTCAGGAAACTTCACTGGACTGTTCTTCCTCATCCAGCCCACAGTCCCGATCTCGCACCTTCCCACTTCCACCTGTTTTGCCCCATGAAGGATGCACTCCACGTGAAGCGATACTTGGATGATGGGGAGAGTATTGACGCAGGAAGATGCTGGCTCCGACGTCGACCGGTACAGTGGTTCCTTATGGGCATACGGGCCCTCGAAGTAAGATGGCGCAAAGCCTTCGTATCGAACAGAGATTAAGTTCAAAAATAGGGTTTCGTAGCCAAAAGAGCTGGGAATAATATGGTGTATTGGAATCCTGAATAAAACCGATCTGCTTTCAGAAAAAAGGTGCATTATTTGCTGGTTGCCCCACGTTTGTGTAAGTAGCACATAAATGAACAGGTTCGCGAATGCATTTGATAGCAGGTGTTATCTGTTCGCCTATAGCGTCTATCTGTGCAAAAGGGCTGTCTCCCCTTCTACGCACACACAAATTCAGACGGCAGAAAATGGTTAGTTATCAGAGGGATCAATTGCAAGCCTAACTGACGTCGTACTGCAGTAGGTCAGTGAAACGACGTAATAGGATGTCTCATACCAGCAGTCAACAGCTCAGCGCACAATGAGGTACCGCTTTTATCACCTCTGAATCCTCCTTGGCATGCAGAGAAATTTTACTTGTTGTCTATAATTCTTAGTGCCAGCTACAATATTGAGTAGTCCTGGTAAATGAATCCATAAGACCATTAAAGACAATAGGAAAACTTAGCCCAGCTTACGATTTCAAGATTCAGCTTTACAAACTACAGCAAAATTGTCTGAAACACGTGATTTTTATTCCTTGAAAAATTAATCTTATACTTCATGAGAGGTTTTCATCTTTGAATTTACGCCATAGTCGTGACACCTGCAGTGGGCTGGGTGTGGCGGCTTCACACACCTACATCAACCCATTATGTAACGCTATTTTGTAAACGTCTCTGTGCCAATGCCCCAGTGTGAGAGCAATATAGATGGCGAGGAAATAATAAATAGGGCGGAAACTTCAAAATTCTTAGGGGTCTATATTGATGAGAATTTAAATTGGAAAAACATGTTTTGGAACACCTAAAAGAACTTAGTTGAACCACATTTGCGCTTAGAATCATTGTAAATCGTAGGGAGAGACTAATCAGTAAGTTGACTTATTTTGTATATTTTCATTCAATAATGTCATATGGAGTAATATTCTGGGGTCACTCATCTTTAAGAAAGAAATTCTTCATTGCGCAAAAAACGTGCTGCAAAAATATTACGTGCTGCGGACCTACAATCACCTTGCAGACATCTGCTTAAAGAGTTGGGCCTTCTGGCTACTGCTTCACAGTATATTTATTCCCTCGTGAAGCTTGTTGTTAATAACCCACTACAGTTCAAAAGGAACAATGAGGTACATAATTTTAATAGCAGAAGGAAAATGACATTCATTACTCCACATTAAGGTTGTCTTTAGCACAAAATGCGTGCACAATGCTGTAACTTAATTTTTGATAACTTACGCAGTGATATAAAACGCATGACAGACAGAGAAGTAAAATTTGATAATAAATTGAGAAAGTTTCTCCTTGACGACTCCTTCTATTCCGTAGAAATGAGTCCTCGACTTTACCGCAGCAAGTCCACCCAAGAAGTAACCAAGAGTAATGGCGAACTACTTTCAAAGGAGAAGAACCACATCAGCCATACGCATACCTGTATACTGCTGGTCGGGAACAAAACCGACTAGCCAAAGACGTAAGCTGATCATAGTGATCTAGCAAACAAATTACTAAGGAGCTCCTATTGATATACGGAAATTGATTACAGCTAGATTTCGTAGATTATATCCAATATTAGCAACACGATGCAAAAAAAAGACTGAATATACTATTAGCAAAAGGAAGTGCTGAGTAACCGGTACATTTGATGTATCACACCACCAACACCTCGACCAAACTCTACCAGACTCATACTCTATTATTTTCATATTACGAAAGCCGTTTGTTGTAAGTCACCTTGCAAGTTATTCATTTTTGTGCGAGTTCTGAAACGCTATATTATTGCAAAGACTTTATGCACTCACATCCTCTACTGCTAAGCATACTACAGTCTCTAGCTGGCACAGTGATGGTATACCGGTAGTTGATGCGTTGGACGTTTTGTCAGCTGACCAATCAGATGCCCGTACAACAGGGTCGTTGAATGCTAAGACAGAGGCATTCTGTTTTCTGCATTTAGTTCTGGGTCTTTACGTTTGTTAGGGCCGGATTGTGAACGCTGTGTACTACGTTGAGGTTACGCTCCGATGGCTATTCTCATGCTGTTATACTACAGAATGTTATGGTGAAGCCGTGGCAATGCTAGCGCAGCTTGGCGTAGTAATTTGTTTGCTACGCTTGCAGGGCTATATGTAGCTTCAGTTCTGTCCAGACTTAACTTTCCTATTTCAAACAGAGAGATCTTGTTCTTTGCTTGCGAACAGTATTGATATTTCAACTGTCCATCCGAGATTAGAGTAAGGCATTTGTTACCTTCTCACTGTTTTAATATTGATCCCACCATTAAGGAGTGTATAAAGTTTTTCGTTTGTTCTGAGTTTCATGTATCGTGGAATTGTGTACTACGTTGTCCACCATAGGACAAAAGTAACGTTGTTGTTGCCAATGTTTATTGTGTTCCTTATTCATTAAGGCATTTCCGATTTCTTTTCGTCTCACAGGCGTTTATGAAGTTTTCAAGATTTTTGAACGGTTCACGGGTGCTCTTGTGTTTTTACTTCAGGCAGTATTTGATTTGAGAACAAGTTACTACGTGCATTCTGCCTTCTGCAGAATTATTAGTCAAAAAAGAACTGCCATCAGCAGCAATATTTTGAATTCTTTGCATCCCTTTAGAGCCAGTAAGGTAAGTCAGTGTTGGAGAGACTTCGAGGCTTCATGCTATTCTATACTATGTTCCACGTGTCTGTTATATTTCATGTTCATTTTGTGGACAGGTGTTATGATCTCAAAGTGTGGTTGCACATCCTCATTGCAGATTATCTCCCTATATGCGAGGTCAAGCTTACACTTATGTATCACTCCAGAAATTTCTAAGGTCTAATAGTGATTACATTCAGATATTTGTTCAATCTCCCCCTTTTCTTTTCCACTGCGCTATGCAATCACTTCCTACTTCTGAATATTTCACTTAAACATTGAGAGGCACCCACTTGCCTTTCTCATACTGTGGCATCAAGCAGTCAGGCCTGCAAGATGGGTGGTTTGCCAAGCGAGTGGATTAGCAACATGAATTCTCGTATCTTACGATTTTGTTATAAATTATCCTCCTGCATGAATAATACGCAACGGAAACACGCATCTGACTATAGAACTCTGTCTGCACACTACGCACTGGCAATACCACACTTACTTTTTGTCTTTGATTTAACGGCTTTTATACAAATTCGGGACATAATGATAACATACAATTTAATGAAATAGGCCACTAATCTCTTTCTTTTCACTATTTGATTTATTCATTAGCACACAAATTCTACAACCTACGACAATATCATAAGAGAATTTCCATACTACGGTCTCGTAATCTATCTACCACAACTGTGCACTCCCTGGATCGGATGGTGGATCTTTTATTATACCTCACACTTCGCCTCTCACAATCATTCTCCAGAAACATTCCTCCAGATCGAGCGATGCAGAAGGAACAGGCATACCCACAAAATCTTCCGAAACTACCTTGCTACTCCCATGCAAAACACACATATTCAAATTACAAGACATACCCAATACAACAATCTGAAATAATACACAAGAACCGTTACAACTTCATCATTTTCCGCTTTCCCACTTCAATCAATATTTAACCCAGTTTCACTCGACACTGCCCCAATTTGTAATTCCAGTTTCCTACTGTGAACTCTGGAGATAAACGCTCGTCTTCCTGTGCAATGCAAGCCAAGTGGCGTTGCTGGAAAAACGGCCGACTCACCTTGATTTTCTCTCAGAGTTTAAATTCAGCGTCACACGGAATGATATTTCTTAAATACTTCAATTTATGATACACACGCAATTCTTAAATATATCAGCTTATTGTACACACGCTATTAATTCTCAAATATTTCAGCTTATGGTACACACGATATTAATTCTTAAATATTTCAGCTTATTGTACCCACGCTAGTATCTCAACTTATAACTACACGTGGTCCCTTTGTGACCGTTGGTTTACTATAATCCCTTTAAAATTACCTGCCTCACTTTGTAATTTTCCCCACAAAAGATCCTAGGAAAGAGAAATGATTAGTTCTAACTACTCTTAAGTATTCCACATCCATACCATGCCTCCACGCTTTCATTACGGAGCACAACAAAAAAACAGGTCTTCACAGCAGAAGGTTCAGCGCCAGAGTGCCGAGTCTGAAACATGGCCGTCTTTTCGTTCTCTCGCACCTCTCTCGAAGTGGGAGAAGCACCTTGCTACCTTATTGGTCAGCCACATTTCAGACGCTCCAAAGCTCTGGTAACTTCCATCTCTTTGATCTCACCAAAGGTAGCCAAAGGATCGACTCAAAGATGCTCATATCGATTCACTATCTGTGGTTAGCAGACGACCATACATTCATTCATTTACACCACACAGATCTCACCAAACGGGATGTAGGGATTTATTTTGCGGAAGTGCACATGTGATCAATTAAATAAATAACTTGTCATTCTTTCCCACACTGGTATCCGGCTTCGCTGTATTAATTGAAATTATTGAGTTACTTTTACACAAAAAATGTGTTGTTCTGACAAGAATTTCGTACCTATTCTCAATGTTGGGCGGTACTGTACCCTTTCATCACCGGCTACCCATGCAGAAAAAAATGGCACGGTACTATCCTTGCAATGCGAGGGTAGTTCCGAACATTTTTTTTTTTTTTTTTTTAAGAAAACTGTATTAAAACAAACGTAGCAATTCATCAAAATAACCAGGAGGAGACCTTAGCCCCTGGTGATCTCAAATAGACGATCAAATTATATTGTACTCTCCACAATCCGGAGTAACGTACACATACAAATATATAACAATCCACATGACAAATAAAACATCACATCATAGAAATAAAAAAAATAATATTGAGATAAAATTTTGCTTTAGTTACTGGGATCTTCGTTACTTTTATGAGTAATCCAAATTTCAATAATTCTAAAACAAATAAAAAAAATACTAATTGTACTCATGAAATTTTGAATAGCTCACTGTCCAAACACAGAGCAAGTAATCTGACATTCATAAATTGCGCTGTAAAAACCCTTACACAGCAAAGTCTAAATACAAAACAAAATCAACAAAAGAAATAAATTCGTACACTAGTTACACGTAGAATGTCAGGTTCCATACCATTACTCTAAAATATACCTCAAACCTACAGAGAAATAAAACTGAGAAGAAAAACAATGAAATATAAGACATCATGTCATACCTCATTAACTATCATCACCTAAGCAATTGCCACAGCTACTCGACAGTGAGTTTAACCTTATCCTATATCCATCAGTACAAATACCTGGTGCTGAGCTAGTCAGTCCATCAACTTTGATCAATACCCGCAATAAATAGTTAGCAATAAGTGCTTGAATCCACCAGTAGCTTTCTTATCTTACTCTACTGCTTATTTCTCTGTTGTCACACATATAGACGACAAGAACTTGCATTTCAACTAGCCTTCGTTACACTTTAATGTGAAATGTCACCACTGTGATAATAAAAAAAAATAAGTGGCTTCAGTCAAAACACCAACAAGATTTACTATGCACGACATCAAAATACATCAGTTAATTCCGATATTTGTTGTGCAATGCAAATTCTTCTCCCCTGTGACAACCTTACTGATCAATACTACAAGAGCCGCTACGTTAGTATTACGCCACTGGCTAATAGTTAAAGCATCATTGTACCAAATATTCTAATAAACATGCTACGTGAACTTGATAACCCAGAACAAACCAAAAAACTAACACTAACTATTCTAAACACAAATATTAATAAAATACAATTACGCTTGCTGTCCCTTCAGGAATGAAACATATAAAAAAAACATTTACACAATTACAAATACATTGTTCCCTATCTTGCGAGTCACACGGAAACATTTCATTCTGTGATTTTCTTGGGGTCAAAAAGTTGCTGATAGTTTTCCTAGAACCACTGTCTCGGTGTCAAAGCTCTCCCATGGTTACCCGGACGAAAGTCTTTGAGTCACTCAATTCGGCATTTTGAACACGCACTGAACAGTAAACTGTATCTCTCATTAAACACAAATGTCATAGTCACTCTCAGAGTACCATCCACACGAAACTGTTCGTCCAAAAAAAATGGCCCTACAACTACTATTACCCACGGTTCTGTCCTTTCAGTTCATGGTGTAATTAAAAGTCGTAAGTTTCAACAAACAGCACTTATTCCCGCGCCAATCCAAGAAACGTCTCCTACTACAGACGCAAATGTCAATGTCCCACTCTAATTGTTCACCAAACGACAACTGTCCTCTAAGTATACCAAGTGTCCCACATGCCATTCACAAAGCACACTTAACAAGTCATTGTCAAAAGTTTATCGATCCCACCATTCAGTGGTCAAGACAAAACAAAACAATCGTCCCGTCTGCTAAGGACAACATCTTTTCCACCACTCACAATGTGGAAACACCAGTCCTCCACTTTCCACCTTATGGAAAGTCGCAGTCATCTTGTTTCACGGCTCCACAGTCCAGTGCAAGTTAATAGCTGCAGGTAAAAAATGCTCGCCGGGCTCTGTCGCGCCCCGTCCATTCAGCAGTAGCGCCGCTGCGCGCGCCGTTGAGCAGAAGAAACCACCCGCTGTTGCCTCCGCGGGATACCTTCCCCAGTCGTAAGGGTGGCGGAACTCATGAATGGCCAGTGATACGTGCGTGTCGCCCCAGGCCGTTGACCTGCTGTAGCGGGCGCGTGGAGCGCACCTCGTCCGACAATGGAGTGGGGAGTGCCGCGGCTGTGTCGCCTGTCGCCATGGTGACGTCAGCTCGGCCCGTTAGCGGTATGGGCGTTACGACACCCAATTAGCCAGATCTTCCGTGCATCTCGCAACATTACAGACAAAAGGATATACAGCATTTAAATACTCATTGATTACATGTATTATCTATTAGCTACATTGGTAACAAAAGAATCTTTGTTCTAAAAAGAACATAAAATTATACACCCTAGTTTTCTACACAGACAACATACATTTATCTATCCTTTTTCTATAGATAGCCCACACTCGTGCTATTCTTTGTACCTGTCGTCCCTCATACAAAACATGAAGGTGTAAAATAAAGAACAAAATGAATAAGAAACAATCTATACAACTCATAATTACAATACAAAATAGTAAACTACTCTAACATCCTATCACAGTGAAAAATATTAGAAACTGTTGATTCTCACGCTACAATATACAATGAACCTTTTGTGCTTATGACACACTGAAATTAAAATCCCTTGAAAGTGTTCTAACAAAAAAAATGAGAAAATAATCTACACAACTCTCAATTACCTACCACATGTTATTAAATAGTAAACTACTTTAACATCCTAACACAATAAACATTTTAGAAACTGGTGACTTTAAATCTACAACATATAATGCACCTCTGTGCTTGTGACAGACTGAAAATTCGTATCTCTTCACATACTTTACATTTCATTATATATAACAACGTTTCTAGGACACGTATGACAGATCCTGACCTCACATCAAGGTTCATCCCAACAAACAATAAAACACAATAATCTTTTAGTTATGGATCGGTAGCATCCCCTTTTCAGGAGTGTGCGCATTGATCACACTACTCTACGACTCTCACTCACCAGACATCACATTTTCCCTCTCATTCATTCCATTAACACACTAACAGAATAGGTTTAGAAGTCAGTTAACCTTAACACCACCACACTCACTACAACATACCATACCTTTGCTCCCTTATACTCAACCACATAACACATGAAGCTGTTTCGGAGATAGCTTTCCAGTCTCCGAATTCGTCCTTTCACTCTGGCACCTCTCTCCATCGGCTTACCTCTGCATTCACTTTATGCTAATATCAACCTAGAATTGCGACATTTCATCTAAGAACAAAAAATACACAAATTATTCATCCTGCAAAAAATAGCTGTACACATTCTTGGTACCGTTTTGATTAGTTATACTGGTACGAGGCTTCAACAACAACAAAAAATATTTTTCTCAAATCGCAATTGTTATGCTAAGAATTAGATCTACACCTACATTACATCTTTCGTCAGTATTCCACAACGTTCACCATCTGGGTCTCATACTCCCTTTACGTCCTTTCACATTGTGCAGTTGTCCTCATCTCTTCATTCGTATTTCGGCTCTCCGTCCGTCCATTACTCCATCATTTCCTGGTCTTCCTTCGCCATTGGCATCAATCTCTATTGCAGCATACACAGGCCTCTCTGTAACATACATCTAAGACATCTCCACATTATTCAATTCTACTCACCTTTATTTTACCGCTGCTTCATCACGTCGAATCTCCCTTCATCATTCACACTGCTTCACGTCGATTCTCTCCTCAAAAATTCACCTTTATCCACTACTATTTATCACGTCGCTTCTCTATCTACCATCTTTATTCACTCATTAATCATCACGTCGTTTCTGCTTGATCCTTATTCATACGACAAAAAAAACACGTACATACACCACTCTGTCGACTCCTGTTCATGACTCATTTGACCAGTCTATTCCGTCATACTTCCTGACATCCCGCCTGAAAATTCTTACGTTCGATTTGACCCTGCACAACGTTACACACCACAAATAAATACACTGACTATCTACCATAAATTGCCTACTTTAGATCTATCCTTAACTTTTCCATAATTTGATGTTAGAAATGTGATGAAGCCCTCGAGATTGTTTTCCTTTGATCGTCTCAATCAGTACAGCATTTTCATGTACAATCCGCCTCACTCTGAATGGTCCACTATACACAGTAAAGAATTTGCTAGTTAGAAATCTGTGCTTCTTAGATAATCGATGAGTTTTTATTAGAACCTTGTCTCCTACTGCCAATTCTATCTTACGGATCTTTCCTTTCTGCTTCTCCTGCCTATCCTTAGCTGCTTTCTTAATTCGCTCTATCGCAACCTTGACAATTTCTGTGTGCCTCTGCTTTCCTGATCGCGGAAAATCTACCAGCTCCCGGACTCGATCTGGTGGTGGTTCATTCTTTAGCACCGTAATTGGTGATAAACCAGTTGCTCCATGTGGTAGCTCATTGAGGATGTCCTGAAAATCTTTGAGAAAAATACTCCAACTTCTGTGTTGCCTATGGCAATAGATCTTACACAATTTTCCCAGTTCTTTTACTACTCTTTCACTGGGGTTACTTGCAGCATGGTATCGGGATATGAACACCGGTTTTATCCTTCTTCTCTTCAGTGTGGTTAGCCATTGTCTGGATCTATATTGTGGTCCATTGTCAGCAATGAACTTTTCTACAGTCCCTACTTCTCGCAAAAAGTTTTTAACGATCGCTGCTGCTACTGTCCTTCCCGTCGCACGTTTCAATGCGGTAAAAGTCACATACTTTGACACCAATTCCACTGCCACTAAAACATATCTATATCCCTGCACTGACCTAGGTAGCGGGCCAAACAAATCTGTTGCTCCGAATTCCCTCAGTCTACCTGGCACTATCGGAAAAAGCGGTGCTTTGCATGAGATAGTTAATGATTTTGCCTTCTGGCACAATTTGCAACTACCAAGCACGTTCTTGATCCTCCTCTCCATACTAATGAAATAAACTGATTCCCTTAACTTCTTACAGCATTTCCTTGCTCCGTAATGTCCGTAACTTAGGTGCGTGTACCAGATCAACTTGTTGACTATTTCATTTGGTATACACAACACCCAGTCTTGTGTGTTCGGATTTCTACGGTAGAAAAGGACCCCATTCTGAATTGTATAAAAACGTGCTATATTGGCGTCTAAGTTCGCTCTAACTCTGTCCTTCACCATTCTCCATGACGCGTCTTTATCCTGCTCTTTCGCGATATTTGTGAGTACCGTCCCTATGTATTTCTCGAATGGCACGCCCTGCATATACAATATATCATATCTGTTCTCGTTTACCTCCTCATCAAAGCATTGACCATGACCTACTGGGTTCCTTGACAACGCATCTGCCACTATATTCTGTGGCCCAGGAATATACGTGACCGAAAACTGAAACTCCTGTAAATAGAGTGCCCACCTAGCGAGTCGCCTATGATTAAGTTTGGCCGACATTAGAAACTGTAGTGACTTGTGGTCAGTATAGATTTTAGTATGCCTTCCATACAAATAGTATCTAAACTTACTAAAACCCCATACTATTGCCAAAGCTTCAAGCTCAGTTACCGTGTAATTTCTCTCAGCTTTGCTAAGCACTCGGCTCGCAAATGCAATAGGTTGTTGTATTACTTCTCCTCCTTGCTCTTGCTCTTGGAACAATGTTACCCCAAGTCCACTACGGGAACTGTCCGTGGCCATACAAAACTCTTTCCCTAGGTCTGGATGCCCGAGAAGAGGTGCCGATAGCAGTGCCTTCTTTAACGCCTCATACTCTTCCTGCGCGACAGGGTCCCAATTCCATACCGTTTTCTTTCCAGTCAGCTGACATAGTCTGGGTGTCGCTGCACCCCCAATCTTAATGAACCTCCTGTAAAAATTGATTAATCCTAAATAACCCCGTAGCTGACGTTTTGTTCTTGGCACCGGAAAATCTCTGATTGCTTCGAGTTTGTCTGGATTTGGTCTTATTCCCTCTGGTGTCACAATGTGACCTAGAAACTCGATTTCTTTTCGTCCAAATTCTGACTTTCCCAAATTCACGGTCACCCCATGTCTCTCCAGTGCACCGAGCAATATGCCTAACGTTCTATTGTGGTCTTCCCAGTTTCTTTCGGCTATCAGGACATCATCCACGTACTGTGTTACCTTGTCTTTTATTTCATTAGGAATGACAGTATTTAGCGCTCTGATAAATGCCGCGGATGATACATTTAACCCAAATGGTAGTTTCCGGAACTGATACGACTTCCCGTAGCACAAGAAAGCAGTGTATTTTCTACACCCCCTGTCTAACTCCACCTGCCAGAAACTCATTCTCAAATCAACTGAGCTGAGAACTCTGATCCCGTGGAACTTTTGTAGCAATTCGTCAAGTGTCAGCGGCCGATCTGTCTCTGGCTCTATTATCTTATTAATCCTTCTTGCGTCCAAAACTAATCTAATTGACCCATCCTTTTTTTCAACACAAACTAAAGGACTGTTGTACGGACTGGATGCTGGTTTCTCATGTTAACGACTGCTTTATATTGGTTCAAAAAATTAACGCCTAATATCCCTTCAACAGTTAGAGATGACACAATCATGAACACTGTACTAAACCTCTTCGCCTGGCACACGAAGTCTACCTGCGCTTGTAACTTCACCCCAATCCCCTTTCCTGTAATTGCCCCTCTCACTGTTGTCCTTTGCAATGGCAACGTTGGCCATGGTTTTGTAAGACTACAACACTTAAACACATCTTCCCTCAATACACTCATTACACTGCCTGTGTCGATAACACAAGGTACGATTATATTATTTATCTCTACGCTAATTATTGGGTGGACTTCACTCCCCACATCTCCTACCTCCTCTAACAGATTCTCCCTTAGTTTTCCGTAATCGATATACCTAATATTTACATCATTAATAGTCCTGGTTTGAACCCGTCTATCAAGTAGTCACCTTCTTGTCCCTCCGTCATTGTGACAATGATTGTGCTGTCGTGAACCCAATAACTGCCTATCCTCTCTCCGCCCATCATTCTCATTTTCTCTTCTTCTTCCATCTCTGTCCCATCTTCTATTTTCCCGGTTTGCTGGTCGATATCCCCATGAATTCTGCCCCCTATTTCCTCGCCATCTTCCATTTCCGTCATTCCTCTGATTCCCTGCTCTCCTGTCATTCTGATAGTTTCTTCCGTCCCTATCCTCAACTCTGTCTGACCTATGAGTCATGTCGGCGTTCACAATGTTACTCTCATTTCCCAGTTCCTGTAAGAGGTGCTGAAATGACGCAGAATCGTTCAAGCCTCTGCCTGCTATCACTATATCTCTGCGCAATCTCACTGGCAACTTCGTGATACAGATCCTAATGAGCTCCCCAGTTTCGTATGGCACATCCAAATACCTGTTTCGTCTCAGCATTTCCTGATAGCACGACACTGGATCCCTTATACCACCTTCGTTACAATTTGGCATCATCAATATGCTTTGCTTAACCTGGTCCTGCTTACTTTTCGACCAGAATTCATTTAAAAACTTGTCACAAAACATCTTGTAGCTACTACAGTCTTTAATAACCTCCTGCATTTTTGCTCTAGCCTCGTCCCTCAAATGGTTACACACAAACTTCATTTTGAGGAGCGGTCCCCACGATGAAGGTAATGAATCTTGAAATTGAGACAGCCACAGGCATGGATGTTGGTAATTATCAGGATCCGGAAAGCAAGTGTACGTTTGTACCGACACGAAGTGCCTCCTACATTCTTCTTCCGCATCTATGTTTTCCGACCTTGGGCTATACCCAGTTGGGTTTGCCACCTGTTTTATCCGACACAACCGTTCTTCTAACTCTCTGAGTTCGTCTTCCTCTTTCTGCCTATTTTCGTTTTTTGAATTTATCTCCCTCTCCCTCTGCAGTCTACCTGGTGGTGTTTCACCTTCGCTTCTGCACGCTAATTGCAACTGTGCTAGTTCTTCCCTATGTTTCCTATTTGTTTCTAATTGTGCCTCTTTAAACTGCAATAGCGATTGTATCTCCTCTTGGTCGGCATAAACCTCTCGCTGCGTACTGTCAGAGCCTGTTTCGCCTCTCATACTGATCTTTTCTACATCTGCGCTAATCGTATTCATTCTGGCCACTACCACCGCAACTTCATCCCTGTGTTTATTTAGCGCCATTTCCTGCCGTGTGACTTGAGCTTCTACGCTGTCTAATGCCCCTTGTTTATCTGCAAGTAAGTCCTCTACTATCTCTTTGATTCGCTCATCCGGCAACACGTCCCCACGTTCGGTAATATCGCTCTCTATTGCACTTACTCGTACCTCCAAATTATTGGTTTTTTCTTTCACAGCATCACATACTTGCTTTACCGCATCCAGATTCTTCTCCCCCTCATCTAACCGATTATTAACTGCGGACAGACGCTCATCGATAACTGTGTGTAGCTTCCTCATTGCCTCTTTATTTCCCCTATCCATTGTTTCCAATCTCTCCTTAGTCTCCCTATCTCTCTCCTTATTATCTCTATTGATTGCTTCTAATCTTTCGTTATTTGCTTCCAATCCTTTCTTAGTCTCCCTACTCATTGCTTCCAATCTTTCTTTATTCTCTCTATCCATTCTCTGTAAAAACTGCATTAGCCCATCGTTATTTCCTACTTTCGACGCGCTCACCTCGTTCGCCTGAGAAACCGTAGCTTCGCTAAGGGTAGCTGCACTTTCACTCTCTACCTGACCGAGTCCCTGCTCGCCCGCGTCGTTCGGAAAGGCCCCCGATAGTGAACAAAGCCCCCTGCACAAAGGCTCCCCTTGCAGCGGTCCACTGAACAATACAGCCTCTTCGGAGTGCCTGCCGTCCCCTCTCATTAACTCACGGTCAACACCTACTTCCCGCTGCACTGCTACATTCACGCCAGAATCGTTATTCTCCATGGTGACTATACTTTTAGCCTGCGACCTAGTTACTACGGACATTACACAAAAAAAATTATAAAACGATCTTCTAGCCTTGTGCGATACCGCAATTAATTACATAAAATAAAATAAAAGATCCTCACCAATCCAGAAAGAAATTGCAAACAGAAAAAAAACTTTACTTCTTAGCGCTATCACAATATATTCCATCAAAAAATAAAAAAAATTAACAGCAAACCCTAACAACAAAATATCCTAACAAAAATGATCCTGGCAACAAAATTATCGTGACAAAAACGGAATCTTGGCAACAAAATATCCTAACCAATTAATAATCCTGGCAACAATTATCCTAACAATTTAAACATCCTGGCAGGGTCGAAATTAATGAGAGGCACCCACTTGCCTTTCTCATACTGTGGCATCAAGCAGTCAGGCCTGCAAGATGGGTGGTTTGCCAAGCGAGTGGATTAGCAACATGAATTCTCGTATCTTACGATTTTGTTATAAATTATCCTCCTGCATGAATAATACGCAACGGAAACACGCATCTGACTATAGAACTCTGTCTGCACACTACGCACTGGCAATACCACACTTACTTTTTGTCTTTGATTTAACGGCTTTTATACAAATTCGGGACATAATGATAACATACAATTTAATGAAATAGGCCACTAATCTCTTTCTTTTCACTATTTGATTTATTCATTAGCACACAAATTCTACAACCTACGACAATATCATAAGAGAATTTCCATACTACGGTCTCGTAATCTATCTACCACAACTGTGCACTCCCTGGATCGGATGGTGGATCTTTTATTATACCTCACACTTCGCCTCTCACAATCATTCTCCAGAAACATTCCTCCAGATCGAGCGATGCAGAAGGAACAGGCATACCCACAAAATCTTCCGAAACTACCTTGCTACTCCCATGCAAAACACACATATTCAAATTACAAGACATACCCAATACAACAATCTGAAATAATACACAAGAACCGTTACAACTTCATCATTTTCCGCTTTCCCACTTCAATCAATATTTAACCCAGTTTCACTCGACACTGCCCCAATTTGTAATTCCAGTTTCCTACTGTGAACTCTGGAGATAAACGCTCGTCTTCCTGTGCAATGCAAGCCAAGTGGCGTTGCTGGAAAAACGGCCGACTCACCTTGATTTTCTCTCAGAGTTTAAATTCAGCGTCACACGGAATGATATTTCTTAAATACTTCAATTTATGATACACACGCAATTCTTAAATATATCAGCTTATTGTACACACGCTATTAATTCTCAAATATTTCAGCTTATGGTACACACGATATTAATTCTTAAATATTTCAGCTTATTGTACCCACGCTAGTATCTCAACTTATAACTACACGTGGTCCCTTTGTGACCGTTGGTTTACTATAATCCCTTTAAAATTACCTGCCTCACTTTGTAATTTTCCCCACAAAAGATCCTAGGAAAGAGAAATGATTAGTTCTAACTACTCTTAAGTATTCCACATCCATACCATGCCTCCACGCTTTCATTACGGAGCACAACAAAAAAACAGGTCTTCACAGCAGAAGGTTCAGCGCCAGAGTGCCGAGTCTGAAACATGGCCGTCTTTTCGTTCTCTCGCACCTCTCTCGAAGTGGGAGAAGCACCTTGCTACCTTATTGGTCAGCCACATTTCAGACGCTCCAAAGCTCTGGTAACTTCCATCTCTTTGATCTCACCAAAGGTAGCCAAAGGATCGACTCAAAGATGCTCATATCGATTCACTATCTGTGGTTAGCAGACGACCATACATTCATTCATTTACACCACACAGATCTCACCAAACGGGATGTAGGGATTTATTTTGCGGAAGTGCACATGTGATCAATTAAATAAATAACTTGTCATTCTTTCCCACACTGGTATCCGGCTTCGCTGTATTAATTGAAATTATTGAGTTACTTTTACACAAAAAATGTGTTGTTCTGACAAGAATTTCGTACCTATTCTCAATGTTGGGCGGTACTGTACCCTTTCAACAGAGGTCAGATAGCGTTCATAATTATTATTATTGGCTCAAAACCTATACTACTAGATAAACAAAAGTAGTTGTTTAACGCCGTTACCAAAATCTCGAAACTTGTTCGTCCCCATTTATTTCAGATTTGTACGCGATACTTAAATAAACAATCGGATAGTCACTGGCTACATATTTTTGTAATACATATATAACTATGTATGTGATATACAAACATCAAAAAACTTTTGCATCACCTCGGTTCCGAGAATTAAAGAACCTGTACAGAAAATTGGAATAGAAATCAACATAAACATCATTTCCGCCCTTCTTATTGCTCATGAAAACCACACACTGCACGTTGTACCACCATACAGTGACACCTTCAGAGATGGTGGTCAGGAGTGCTGTACACACCGGTACCTCTAATACCAAGTAGCATGTCCTCTTGCATTGATGCATGCGTTTATTCGTCGTGGCATACTATCCACAAATTCATCAAGGCACTGTTTCACATTGTCTCACTCCTCAACGGCAATTCGGCGTAGATCCTTCAGAAAGGTTGGTGAGTCACGTCGCCCATACACAGCCCTTTTCAATCTATACCAGGCATGTTCGATAGGGTGCACATTTGGAGAGCATGCTGGCCATTCTAGTCGAGCGATGTCGTTATCATGAAGAAAGTCATTCACAACATATGCACGATGGCGACGTTAATTGTCGTCCATGAAGACGAATGCCTCGCCAGTATGCTGCCGATATGGTAGCACTATCCGTCGGAGAATGGCATTCACGTATCGTACAGCCGTTACGGAGCCTTCCATAACCACCGCCGGCCGTTGTGGCCGAGCGGTTCTAGGCTCTTCAGTCCGGAACCGCGCTGTTGCAAAGGTCGCAGGTTCTAATCCTGCCTCGGGCATGGATGTGTGTGATGTCCTTAGGTTAGTTAGGTCTAATTAGTTCTACGTCTAGGGTACTGATGACCTCAGATGTTAAGTCCCATAGTGCGTAGAGCCATTTGAACCATTTCTATGACCACCAGCGTCGTACGTCGGCACCACCCCAAAACAGCAGGGAACCTCCAAAAAAATGGTTCAAATGGCTCTGAGCACTATGGGACTCAACTGCTGTGGTCATCAGTCCCCTAGAACTTAGAACTACTTAAACCTAACTAACCTAAGGACATCACACACATCCATGCCCGAGGCAGGATTCGAACCTGCGACCGTAGCAGTCCCGCGGTTCCGGACTGAGCGCCTAGAACCGCGAGACCACCGCGGCCGGCAGGAAACCTCCATCTTGTTGCACTCTGGACAGTGTGTCTAAGGCGTTCAGCCTGACCGGGTTGCCTCCAAACACGTCTCCGACGATTGTCTGGTTGAAGGTATATGCGACAACCATCGGTGAAGAGAACGTGATGCCAATTGTGAGCGGTCCATTCGGCATATTGTTGGGTCCATCTGTACTGCGCTGCATGGTGTCGTGGTTTCAAAAATCGACCTCGTCATTGTGTCGGGAGTGAAGTTGCGCATCAAGCAGCCTATTGCGCACAGTTTTAGTCGTATCACGACGTCCTGTGGCTGCACGAAAAGCTTTATTCAACATAGTGAAGTTATTGTGAGGGTTCCTCTGAGCCATAATCCGTAGGTAGCGGCCATCCACTGCAGTAGTAGCCCTTGGGCGGCCTGAGCGAGGCATGTCATCGACAGTTCCTGTCTCTCTGTATCTCCTCCATGTCCGAACAACATCGCTTTGGTTCACTCCGAGACGCCTGGACACTTCTCTTGTTGTGAGTCCTTCCTGGCACAAAGTAACAATGTGGACGCGATCGAAACGCGGTATTGACTGTCTAGGCATGGTTTAACTAGAGACAACACAAGACGTGTAACTCCTTCCTGGTGAAATGACTGGAACTGATCGGCTGTCGGACCCCCTTCGTCTAATAGGCGCTGCTCATGCAAGGTTGTTTACATCTTTGGGGGAGTTTAGTGACATCTCTGAACAGTCATAGGGACTGTGTCTGTGCTACAATACCCACAGTCAACGTCTATCTTCAGGAATTCTGGGAACCGGGGTGATGCAACACTTTTTTTGATGTGTGTGCAAAGGGGAAACGTTCTTACCAAAAATCACGAAAAGTTCTTCTTGCCCGCTTTACCTTAGGTTTTTACGCGATACCCTAAACAACATTCTGATAGTCATAGCCTATATATTATTAACGTTGTGATGTATATATGGGAGCCTAATGAACCTTCGGACGGACAGACTACTTTCTTAGTATGTATAATACATAATATATATGTAACATATAAAGGGGAAAAATTATTACTCAAAATCTTGAGAAGTTCTTGTTCAAGCTAATTCAAATTTTTACACGATACTCTAAAGAACATGCGGACAAACATAAGATATATATATATATATATATATATATATATATATATTATACTATAAATATAATATGTGTGTGTGTGTGTGTGAAACGTTGTTACCAAACATCTCGATAAGTTTTTGACCACTCTGCTTCAAATTTACACACGATACTCTTATGAACATTCGGATGGATATCCATACTAATATTGTAAATGCAAAATAAAATGCTGTCTGTGACGTTCTCACGAGTAAACTAATGAACTGATTTCGATGACTTTTACCATGGAGATGTATTGAACCCTTTTCTAAAGTAAAGAAGAACTCGTAAGAGGTTGAAGTAGTCAGCGGAATATCGTTGTTTAAATCAGTGAACATAAACCATGACGAAAAATTATTAAACTTTTTGCATAATGTATCCGTTGCATAACGTACACCTACTGCAATAGCGTGATGCATACATGTGCTCCTCTAGCAAGCCCCTCCGCATACACTGACCGCCAGTGACACTGTGCGCTGGAGTAGCTGGGTAATGTAGAGGGGGGCGGGGAGAGAACATCACCAGCTATGCTTACCTGAAGATGCAGACATGTGACGGCAGCTGAAGTTATTGTACGCACAATAGCTTACCTACTGACCATCACCTATCATAACAGAACTACTGACATGTGAGCACAGCCATGGGTAGCACCTAGTTTTGTATAAAAGAGGAATATACACTACTGGCCATTAAAATTGCTACACCAAGAAGAAATGCAGATGATAAACGGATATTCATTGCACACATATATTATACTAGAACTGACATGTGATTACATTTTCACCCAATTTTGGGTGCACAGATCCTGAGAAATCAGTACGCAGAAGAACCACCTCTGGCCGTAATAACGGCCTTGATACGCCTCGTCATTGAGTCAAACAGAGTTTGGATGGCGTGTACAGGTACAGCTGCCCATGTAGCTTCAACACGATACCACAGTTCATCAAGAGTAGTGACTGGCGTATTGGGACGAGCCAGTTGCTAGGCCACCATTGACCAGACGTTTTCAATTGGTGAGAGATGTGGACAATGTGCTGGCCAGGGCAGCAGTCGAACATTTTCTGTATCCAGAAAGGCCCGTACAGGACCTGCAACATGCGGTCGTGCATTATCCTGCTGAAATGTAGGGTTTCGCAGGGATCGAATGAAGGATAGAGCCACGGGTCGTAACACATCTGAAATGTAACGTCCACTGTTCAAAGAGCCGTCAATGCGAACAAGAGGTGACCAAGACGTGTAACCAATGGCACCCCATACCATCACGTCGGGTGAGACGCCAGTATGGCGATGACGAATACACTCTTCCAATGTGCGTGCACAGCGATGTCGCCAAACACGGATGCGACCATCATGGTGTTGTAAACAGAACCTGGATTCATCCGAAAAAAATGACGTTTTGCCATTCGTCCACCCAGGTTCGTCGTTGAGTACACCATCGCAGGCTCTCCTGTCTGTGATGCAGCGTCAAGGCTAACCGCAGCCATCGTCTCCGAGCTGATAGTCCATGCTGCTGCAAACGTCGTCGAACTGTTCGTGCAGATGGTTGTTATCTTGCAAAAGTCCCCATCTGTTGACTCAGGGATTGATCCGTTACAGCCATGCGGATAAGATCCCTGTCATCTCGACTGTTAGTGATACGAGGCCGTTTGGATCCAGTACGGCGTTCCGTATTACCCTAGTGAACCCACCAAAAAAATGGTTCAAATGGCTCTGAGCACTATGGGACTCAACTGCTGTGGTCATCAGTCCCCTAGAACTTAGAACTACTTAAACCTAACTAACCTAAGGACATCACACACATCCATGCCCGAGGCAGGATTCGAACCTGCGACCGTAGCAGTCGCACGGTTCCGGACTGCGCGCCTAGAACCGCGAGACCACCGCGGCCGGCAGTGAACCCACCGATTCCATATTCTGCTAACAGTCATTGGATCTCGACCAACGCGAGCAGCAATGTCGCTATACGATAAACCGCAATCGCGATAGGCTACAATCCGACCTTTATCAAAGTCGGAAACGTGATGGTACGCATTTCTCCTCCTTATATGAGGCATCACAACAACGTTTCACCAGGCAACGCCGGTCAACTGCTGTTTGTGTATGAGAAATCGGTTGACAACTTTCCTCATGTCAGCACGTTGTAGGTGTCGCCACCGGTGCCAACCTTGTGTGAATGCTCTGAAAAGCTAATCATTGCATATCACAGCATCTTCTTTCTGTCGGATAAATTTCGCGTCTGTAGCACGTTATCTTCGTGGTGTAGCAGTTTTAATGGCCAGTAGTGTATGGAGAGCATTCTAGTGACGCCACATATTCTATGCAATCAGTTAGTTGAAAAGAAAACAGTAGGAGGCTTTCAATCTGTAGGACATGTCAATTAAAACTCCATCCTGTACAAGCTTATTTTCTATCTGCAGTACAGAATAAAGCTATTCCTATACATTAAGTATGGTGTGAATATGTGAAGACTGTTGGGTGTGTCTAGCGTTGTCGCAACTTTTCAAGTGGAGATTGAAACATAACGAGTTCAGAGGACATGCAAGTGGTGCATTTCGCAATCCCTCTCGTTTTGAGAAAAGTCGAATAATGGACATCACGGAGACAAGAGCACCGTACCGACAGATCGCATAGGTAGTTGGCTATATCGCAACGACTGCAGAAAGAGTGGCTATGAGATGAATTCAGGACAACAGAGTGGCAGAAAGAGTAGTCGTTCCAGGAGGATAACACCACGAGAAGATCATGCGGTTGTTCGACTGGCCCTGACAAGCAGATGGATGACAATAGCCGAATCCGGGTAGAGGTTACAGATTGTGTGTCAACACGAACCGTTGGCAACAGATTACTGCAATCTGTGTTGATATTTCGAGTTGTTATGTGTCATTTGTTGCTCACAACAGAGACTGCACAGTATAGGGAGACCGATCGTGAACATGGGGTGACATTCGCCAGTATTCTGCACTGAATGTCATTTCTGTTTGTGGATGTGGACGACCTGTGGAAACCAGAGAGGCCAGTACACTCGTTGACAAAGTTGTTTGGAGTACGCTGCACCAGAGTCGCTGGGAAGCCTGTTGAAATTTTCCATAGAGTCACAATCTCTCCCCATGCGACGTCTATAGTGCCGGAAGAAAAACACTTGAGACATTTGCGGCGGTACGGCAGCTGGTCTTAGCAACCATGGATTTGCTTCTGGTGGACGTCGAGCTGATACTACAAAACACACAGAACATTATTAAAATTTGAATAATATAAAACACTTAACTTTGACGTATGTGAACGAACAGAACGACAATATGGGATGAAATTTAGTAAAAGTAAGAGTGAGATGATTATCACAAAGAAAGAAGGAGAGAGGAACAGCTGGAATAACAATTGGTGAGGAACGATTGAGGAGAGTGGAGGGTTTCAAGTACTTAGGAAGTCTGATACAGGAATAGTGTCAGAAACCTGATATAGAGCAAGGATGTACCCCAAATCAGTAAAAAGGTTATATACCAGTCATACTATGTCCCAATCCTGACATATGCATCAAAAACCTGGGTTATGAAAGGAAGAGAGAAAATCAAAGTACAAGCTAGTGAGATGAAATTCTTGAGAAACAGTATTGGAGTGACGAAGATAGACAGGTTAAGAAAGGAGAGGAGCAGAGAGTTAATGAAGGTGGAACCATTACAGGAGGAGATAAAGATATCAAGGCTGTGATGGTATGGACACGTTAAAAGAATGGAGGAAAAGAGGATACTGAGGAGGATACATGAGATAAAACTGGAAGGAAAGAGACCAAGAGGAAGACCAAGAGACAGATGGCTGAAGGGAGTAGAGAAATGCGTCCAGGGAAGGAGATGACTCGACCCAGGCGAAGACTCGACCCAGGCGAAGACTCGACCCAGGCGAAGACTCGACCCAGGCGAAGACTCGACCCAGGCGAAGACTTGAGACATCGTAAACGTAGACTACGAATGCAACGTCGCTCCAAACACCATTGGTAGTGAACCTCCTGAGAAATTACAGCCAATGGTGTGCAGCCTATAATTCAGTCCAACTACGCGACACTGAAATTCGTTATATGATGCAACACAGTTTCGTTACCAGAAATCCGGACATTTTCTAAAACACAAAAATACTCACCATACATTAAAAGATGCATCGAGAATCCGGACATGTCCGGAAAAAGACGGAGTTGGTAACCTTATTTAGGAGTGGAATTAAGATAAAGGGTCGGTGAAACAATGTCTGATGAGTCGTTGATGATAGTGCTATTCTCATCTGAGTATGCAGTTCATGCACAACAGTATCATCAGCAAATCTTATCGAAGGTATCTTTTCGCCGAAGCCACCGACTCTTTATCTTAATCCCAATCCTAAACATATATGGAAGCAAGTGGCATTATTCGCTTCCCACATGTGCAAGATAGCACAGAGCGACGAGAGATGTGATTCCCCGGCCCCTTTTCTCCTTTGCTGGGCCAAGAGTGCGAACTACGTTGTTATGTGCAGTTGAGCGTGGTTTACACCGCAGCAAATGGAAGCGAACAGTAGCATTCGCTGAAAATTCCCCAGTGTTCACTTCCATTCGTTTCTACCTTTCAACACTCGTTTACACCCACGAGAGCAGAAGAGAACATGTAAGTAATCGCCATAAAGCATTCACTCTGTAACAGTACTAGTTATAGCAACGGTGCAAAACATTGATATGCAACGTGCCTGCGTCTCTCGTTGACGCTGTAAATCGAAGGTAATGGATCAGTGTAACTTGGGCTGACGTGCAGGACGCCTCGCAGACGTATGCGCGAACCGCACCGTCAAATTAGTGAGTTTGAAAGAGTTGCATTAGTGTCATGAGAGAATGTGATGCATCCATCCGAGATATTGCTGGTCATGTGGAACGAAGTGTTTCTGCAGTTAACTGGTGTGTACCTAATGGTTCATGGAAGGCCGTAGAACACGGCGAGATGGGTCAGGTCGCACCATCCAGCATCCAGTTCAAAGAAAGGTAGCACGTTTTGTATTATCGCGAAATAGGGGAGAGATTTGGGCTGGACATCATTAAAAGAAAGGCGTTTTTCGTTGCGACGGAAACTTCTCACGAAATTCCAATCACCAACTTTCTCCTCCGAATGGGAAAATATTTTGTTGACACCGACCTACTTAGGAAGAAACGATCACCAAAATAAAATAAAGTAAATCAGAGCTCGTAAGGAAAGATATAGGTGTTCATTCTTTCCGTGCGCTATGCGAGATTGGAATAATAGAGAATTGAGAAGGTGGTTCGATGAACCCTCTGCCAGGCACTAAAATGTGATTTGCAGATTATCCATGTAGATAGATGTAGTCGTTCAAGGTGTCCCATTCTTTTTTTTTTTTTCAACAAGAGTGTATGTGTCTGAATTTGTACACCAGAGTAAAACTTGTGCGCGTAGTCCACTTAACGGTGAATTTTAAGTCCAGCCCTCCTTAGCATTGTTCCAAAACGTTGCACATATGCAGCTTGACGCTTTTCGCTTGCTTCTCGTTACAACTGAGGAGGAAATGTGGAAGTACAAGATTTTAATTACCGACGGCCAATAAAATCTGAAGAAAGGCTAGCATCTACACTCCAGCTACAAGCAACTGGAGACGTCTGTGTTAGTAATTGTTTCCAATTTCAATAGCTGCTGTATCAAGTACTTCACGATGTCTACAATGGCATATGCATAGGACTAAAAGTACGTATAGGCTAGGTACGGTCAATAAACAATGATTAATAAAATGTGATATACGCTTACAATCTGTTGCATGAGCTAACTGAAAAAATTTCCTACACAGATTTTTACAAGGAAGACAGCGCAATTGCTGGAAAATGATTATTTTTTCGGACTGAGCGCCTCCATAGCATAATTGTCAGCACGGCTTCAGGTTGGAAAGAACTGGATTCGATTCCCTGTACTTCCTCAGATCTTTTCTGAAAGAGGAAGGTCTGGTACGGGCTCCACTCAGCCCTTTTGAGACCAAAAGAGAAACTGTTTGAATAAAGAACCAGCGGAATCATCAGGATTCATCCACTGGCAATAACGGTTGGAGGGATTGACGACATACTGATCACATGTCGCACGACCACAGATCGCTCCTCTGATGTCTTATGAGCAGCAGCTGGGCAGTCATATTAAGCCTAAGACCAAATCCAGAGAGGTATTTTATTTATTCTGATTAGAAACCTTTAATTACAGCTGCCATGAACGTAAGCAAAACTAATGATTAGATCTGTAATATGTTTTTTTTTTTTTTATTTTAATATTCGTACTTGTTTACCTTTAAGGAAATCCAAGATGCTATTCATCTGTTATACAGTTTGGGTAGGTTCTGCTGAGAAATTCGATACGTTGGACTGTCTGTGAGTTAATTAGCACTGAAGTTAGCCAACCAGGCCATTGCATGCGCAGACTGAAGCAGTCCGTCCATATCCAATTTTTGTATTACTCTTTCGTTCGGTTTTTGGAAACCAGCGAAGAACAGTCTTGGCGACACCGCCTCTGGTGGACAGCTTGAATTTGCATGCACAACGTCCTGACTGGCTAAATTCAATGCCAATTAACTCTGAGCCAGCACGACATACCGAATATTTTTCTTAACAATAGTTTCTAACAAGGGAAACTCCTCATTGCACCCCCCTCAGATTTAGTGGTAGGATGGCCCAGTGGGCCCATCAAAAACTGAAAACAGATCAAGCTTGAAAACAGGAAAAAGGTGTGCTGAACTGTAAAAAAATTAAGCAAAACTGAAACGGTGAACGGTCCATCGAGCGACTTTTAATAGCATTGGCGTGGCGGTTATGTGATGACGCTGTTGGACTGGGAAGAGGGAGATCCGTGTTCAGCTCTCCCCCGTGCCCTCCGTTTTCTTTCCACAGATTTATGAACAGTCCGTCCCTTCACTGATGTATCGGTTCGCTGTATTCAAATTTGTGTCTGTGTCATTGTGTAACGTCCGTTTGCAACAGTAAGGTGTAAAGAAGGGACCTCCATACGTATGTACCTCCTATTCTTTCTACACAGGTGCCACATGTTATGATTCTCGCTTTCCATTTTGGAAGTTTTGACTCTTAAATCCCTTTGTTGTAACATAGTGCACACCCATTTATTTGTTGTTTTCGTTTCTGTGAGAGGTCTATGTGGTATTTCGCCTGCCCTGTCTATTCATCACATTTACGTGTCACGATAATATATTCTGAGGACATGACTCATATTCCATAACCAACAAATAGTATGGCAGTGCTAAGACCACAGAAGGAGAACAGACATGATTACTGGACAGACAGTTTGTAATTTTCTGAAAGGGTAACAAAGGGGGGGGGGGGGGGCGGCAAAAGACAGATCTGAACGCAGATCTCCCCTTTTACGGTACAACATCGTAACCACATAGCCACCACAGTGGTGCCCTCTGTTGCTCATCTTGAGCTTGGGCCTTTCACTGTTCCTATTTTGCTTCTTTTTCCACAGTTCAGTACACTTTCTTCCTGTTTTCATGCTTGATCTGTGTTCAGTTTTTGATGAGCTATCCACTGGATCATTTTACCACTAAATCTGAAGCCTGTGCATTGAGGAGTTTCCCCCGTACGTTCTACCTACCCTGCAACGCCCTTACAAGCTTTTCAGACTGTTTCTGACTACCCCATATACACTGATCACCCAGAACATTATGACCATCTACCTAATAGCTGGTGTGTCCAATTTTAGCACGGCTAACAGCGGCGACACATGGTAACACGCAACCAATGAGGCCTTAGTAGGTCGCTGGAGGAAATTGGCACCACATCTGCACACAAAAGCCACCTAATTCCCTAAATTCCGGGAAGGAGGTGATGAGATCGGATCAAACAAATCAGATGTGAGTGAACGTGTCATTGAGTCACATCACAGATGTGTATGATCGGTTTCAGATCTGGCCAGCACATCAACTGGAACTCGCCACTGTATTACTCGAACCACTCCATCACACTCCTAACCTTGTGACATGGCATATTGTCTTGTTGAAAAAGTCTCACTGCCATCGGGAAACATAATAGTCTTGAAGGGGTTTATATGACCAGCAACCACTTTAATATAATCTTTGGCCGTCATGTGCCTTACATAAGCTTCATTGGATCCATGAATGTCCACATGAACGTTCCCCAGAGCATAACAGAGCAGCCGCCACCAGCTTGTCTCCATCCTGCAGTACAGGTGTCAACAAGCTGTTTTCCTGCAAAGCAACGGATTCGCAACCTCCCATCAGCATGATGGAGAGGGTTTATGGATTAATCAAGACCATGTAATGCTCTGTCATTGCGTCAACGTCCAGTGCCAATGGTACCATGCCCAGTTCAGTCGTAGTTGTTGATATTGTAGTGTTAACATTGGCACATGCATGAGCTGGCAGCTGCGGAGGTTCATTGTTAGGAGTGTTTTGTGCACTGTGTCCAGACACACTTGTACTCTGCCCAGCATTAAAGTCTGATGATAGTTGTGCAACAGTTCCCTGCCCTGTTTTATCAGTGTGCCCAGCCTACGACATCCAACATCTGTTATGAGGGGTGGCCCCTCTAACCCCATGACATCTGGATGCGGTTTCACCTTGTTGTGGACACTTACCACAGCCCTCCTTGAACACCTGACAAGTCATGAAGTTTCTGAATTGCTCGTGACTGACCTCAGTCAGACTCAGATAGATTGTGCACCTTCCAGTTTTACATGGACTAATACTACATGCACTGTGTTGTGCATTGACTAGCAGCTATTCCTCACCATGTGATGCTGCTATTGCCTGGACACATTTATATCGATAGTAGGTCGATGGTCATAACGTTCTGGCTGGTCACAGTACATAAAGCAGAGTGTGTGCATGCATGTATATCCAGGATCTCATCTCATACCCTTGGATCAATTTCAACAAAATTTGATATAGAAACAGCAGACCACACTGTGGGGCTTACAACTTCCTACTTCCTATAGGAGCCGAGATATAGCCAAAAATGTATGTTTACCAGCCCCTGATATGTAGGCCCCCCTTCATGACAGACATTGTGGAAAAATATGTAAGCCTCGCAAGTCAACTTGCCTTGTAGAGAAACCTACATTTCAGGGGCCTCAATACGTAGGCTGTCCTGTATGAAAGGCATGTTATGTTGGAGTGGTATTGACCCACTTTATGTCAGGGGCAAATAAATGTACTATTTCAAGTACCTGATATGTAGCCTGTCCTTTATGAAAGGTGTCTTATGAGAGTATTATCGGCCTCCTTCATGAGCTGGGTTGCAGGGGCTACATAGGTCGATAAGCATGGTTTTGGGCAGGTTGAGATGGAAGCTGGGGGAGATGTCTGAGGCAGGATGTAGAGTGATAGTGGCCATGTGGAAGAGGAAGAGAGGGGGTTGAAGAGAGAGGGAGAGGAGGATATGGTCAGAGGGAGAGGTAAGGAACATACGGTCAGAGAGAAGAGGTGGAGGAAATGAAAGAAGAGAGGGGAGGAGGACATGAAGAGACAGACATGGGGGAGCAGCAGGTAGACAGATAGAGGTTGAAGGATGAGGTGGACAGACAGATAGAGAAGGGGAGGAAAAGATATGTTCGACATGTGTGCCAAACGCATGTGTGAGCAAACCCGAAAGGAAAAAACTGTTACTAATAAAAATAAATACAAAGTTTGTGCTTATTCACTCCAATCCCGGCTTATGGAAGCAGCTAAAGGATTTACAGCCTTTCTCACTTCCGCAGATGAACTTTTAAGCATTAGACGATTTTCCACCAATCACCAATGTCTATTACGACATTAGTGGTGTTGATCTCTTGGATTCCACAAGCACTCATGACATCTGCATTATCGTATCATCAGCATAACAGTCTCTTCATACCGCCCCATCGCTCAAGCAGCTCATGTCAGCAACGTAAGTAGTTCCCATGCAAACGAATGGTCTCTGTGGTGCTAGTGCAAAAAGAGAAAAGGTATACTTACTTTGAAGTTCGCTAAAACTCCGACAACCAGTGGTGCACGAGCGAACACCAGCGAATGGCAACCAAACACTCTCGAATGCTATTTGCTCATGGTCGCCTTCTGTCTACGCGTACACCAGAGAGAATTCTCTTTCGCTGATGCTTAGGTCCGCTCCGTTACAGACTGAGCAAAGCTACATTTAAAAAATCCTAGTAATGAACTTAGTGTAAATTGTAGCTTAAATTATTGCAAAATGTATAAAAATACAATATCCCAGGTTTGGCAATGATTAATGTCAAACGAAACTATATGGTTTCAGAGACCTTTTCAAGTCTTAAACAACTATGATGTTTCATTCGTCGCTTAAGTCTTCATACATACATCATTAATGTAATAGTTTAGGCGAAAACTATGTTTTTCGGAAATTTTTGTGACGCGAGATACGAGAAGTAACAACTTAATAGTTCTGAGAGTATATGACGTGTATCATGAAACAATCACTGAGAAGCCCCGCGCTATATTTTAATTATTTTTCGAACTTTTCTAAAAATTAAAAGTACAAAATTGGTGTAAAATAAAAACATTACAGATTATCAACCCCTTAGATATAAGCTAACAACTAAAAATTTCAGGACAGTGTTCCAATTATAGACTAGGGAAGCTGTATCAATTTTCAAGATAATAACTGTAGTATTGTATGGTACAGAGGTATGAAAGTGACAAGTTCGGAGGAGAAAGGTTACGAATAGATGCATTTAAAAATTTGAAGAGGTCTTAATTATTTAAACAGAAACTCCAAATTTTGTCCATGTATTCAGAAAATCATTTTCTATTATATTTTTTTATTAAAATAGAACCCTAACTTCGAAAAATTTTTGAGATTTAGTATCGCTCGAGTGTGCTTTTAGAGCAAGCAATTGGACGTACTAGACGTAAAAAGTCGGGTGTTCCAAATATCGAGTGACAAAAGCAGAACTGTTCTAAGTTAGATACAGTGTGCTGTGGTCAGCTAAAGCGGGCACGCCGCGAGTGAAGATGTGAAAAATGCAGACAATGGTTAAACTGAGTGTATAAGAATCACGTGTGGTATAGCCAGTGAGCGCGAGCATTGTACGGTTGTATTTGGAAGAAATTCCGTTCCGCGAACGAGATTATTTCAATATTCCATTTCCATTTTATGGAACTGAAAGTTCGTGTGAAGTGTATGAAAGGCTAGAGAGACTAACTGGTTTTATTGCCTCAGAATTTTCGGTATTTGCGAGTTTTTTGTGTGCCCCTGTAATAAAATTCCGCGTGGTGAATGGAGCGTGAGACTTGCCACTTCATGGATGAGCAAATCTGTCACTGACTACGTGGGGCGATGTTCAGTAAGAGCGGTAAATGTGATCAGTGAAACTCTAGCAGATATTTCGAATTTGAATTTTAGGTGCTGAGAGCATAGTAACACCTGTATAAGGATTTACTTTCAGAGTTTTTTAATCGAAAGATCTTATATCTAAATCTATACTCCGTAAGCCACCTCACGGTGTGTGGAGGATACCATGGGTGGCATTCTTAGATATTCTTTTTATCAGAACTTTCGTTTAAATAATTTCATTGAAGTATTTCCTAATTGCCACATGTCTTCAATAGGTAAAAAATTTCAGCTGGTTAAAGCTGAGATCTTAACAAAAGCAATGAAGTCTACAAGCAACTCTTTTAGACTGTTTTCAGATTAACTAGCTGAGTATCTTGGAGACCCCTATTACAAGACTGAATTAAAGACTGCTGTTAATCTTTGCGACGTATTTTCGTTCATTTAAACGAAACGACACGTCCAGGAATGATGGTATGCATCTGTGTGTGTTGCCACCGCAGAAACGATTCTTTTATTCCCGTCATTACTTATCCGATGTACGGATTGAATAGTAGAGGCAAAAGACTGCATCCCTCCCTGACACACTTTTTAATCCGAGTGAGTTCTTGGTCTTCCATTCTTATTATTCCCTCTTGGCTCTTGCACGTATTTTATAACAGATGAAAAATGCCCCCACCCCCCACCCCCACCCATAGCACAAAAAAGTCGAAAATGTCCTGGGCAGAGGTAGGGATATAAAAGAAAGGAACTAGCTTTTCGACTTACCTGGCAGCTTCAAACACATCTAAGTCAAAACATCTTGATATATTCGTTCTGTTTTACTTGTTAATGTCGGCACCCATGCCATGTAATATAATGCATCGTGTCACGTAACACGATACATGATGTCATCCCGCTAGGAACAAATCCACCCCCAGAAATATTATCCCTCCAGAAAAACTATTTTACTATTACGTGTACGTTCTTCAGCCATATGATATTATATACTGTTTACTGTGGCCGTCAAATATTCTAGATTTTGGGCACAGGTTCAGGGACTGTAGCCTCTAAATTGCAAGATGCAGGTGTGCCGACACCCTGCAGCTAAGAGAGTTCACTGCACTGGGGAAGTAGGACTGACTCGTAAAAATGCCCGAATATGTCGAGATATTTTGATTTAATTGTCTTTGAAGCTGCCAGATAAGTCGAAGATTCCTTCTTTTATATCCCTCACTCTACCCTGAACATATTCGCCTTTTTTGGCACTATGATAGGAGCATTTTTCATTCCGGTTCCCAGCTTTTAAACTACCATAAATTTGAGATTAGACCGCCATAGCTTGTTGCTTACATCGTGAAACGGATCAATCTTTCACAAAACAACAGGACGACCATTAATTATATGTATTTGTCTACATTCTTACACAATTTGAATCATTTCTCACACGTCTGAAACATAAGTGGCACACGTAAAAAAAAATTACAAAAAGGTGTGTTTTGCATGTAAAATCCGAATGAAGCCGGATTTTTGAAAGCGAATTTTCAATTTTATTGTAAGAATGCATTTACTTGAATCACTTTAAACCGTTTCCGTGCATTCAGTTCACGTAAGAATGATTTTTACGTGCCACATTTACCTCGTCTTTAAATCATCGTATCTTGACAAGGGATAAGGATTAATCGATTTAAAAAAATTCGTTTTGCTTTTATCCCTTTACCTATCTAACTGGAATATTTGAACGATTCTTACACTACTGGCCATTAAAACTGCTACACCAGGAAGAAATGCAGATGATAAACGGGTATTCATTGGACAAATATATTATACTAGAACTGGCATATGATTACATTTTCACGCAATTTGGGTGCATAGATCCTGAGAAATCAGTACCCAGAACAACCACCTCTGGCCGTAATAACGGCCTTGATACGCCTGGGCATTGAGTCGAACAGAGCTTGGATGGCGTGTACAGGTACAGCTGCCCATGCAGCTTCAACACGATACCACAGTTCATCAAGAGTAGTGACTGGCGTATTGTGACGAGCCAGTTGCTCGGCCAACATTGACCAGACGTTTTCAATTGGTGAGAGATCTGGAGAATGTGCTGGCCAGGGTAGCAGTCTAACATTTTCTGTATCCAGAAAGACTCGTACAGAGCCTACAACATACGGTCGTGCATTATCCTGCTGAAATGTAGGGTTTCGCAGGGATCGAATGAACGGTAGAGCCACGGGTAGTAACACATCTGAAATGTAACGTCCACTGTTTAAAGTTCTATCAGTGCGAACAAGAGGTGACCGAGACGTGTAACCAATGGAACCCCATACCATCACGCCAGGTGATACGCCAGCATGGGATGACGAATACACGCTTCCAAGCCGGCCGGTGTGGCCGAGCGGTTCTAGGCGCTACAGTCTGGAACCGCGCGACCGCTACGGTCGCAGGTTTGAATCCTGCCTCGGGCATGGGTGTATGTGATGTCCTTAGGTTAGTTAGGTTTAAGTAGTTCTAAGTTCTAGGGGATTGATGACCTCAGAAGTTAAGTCCCATAGTGCTCAGAGCCGTTTGAACCATTTGTACACGCTTCCAATGTGCATTCACCGCGATGTCGCCAAACACGGATGCGACCATCATGATGCTGTTAACAGAACGTGGATTCATCTGAAAAAATGACGTTTTTCCATTCGTGCACCCAGGTTCGTCGTTGAGTACACCATCGCAGGCTCTCCTGTCTGTGATGCAGCGTCAAGGGTAACCGCAGCCATGGTCTCCGAGCTGATAGTCCATGCTGCTGCAAACCGATCTGTTGACTCAGTTATCAAGACGTGGCTGCAAGATCCGGTACAGCCATGCGGATAAGAAACCTGTCATCTCGACTGCTAGTGATACGAGGTCGCTGGGATCCAGCATTCCGTATTACCATCCTGAACCCATCGATTCCATATTCTGCTAACAGTCATTGGGTCTCGACCAAGGCTAGCAGCAATGTCGCGATACGATAAACCGCAATCGCTATAGGCTTCAATCCGACCTTTATCAAAGTCGGAAACGTGATGGTACGCATTTCTCCTCCTTACACAAGGCATCACAACAACGTTTCACCAGGCAACGCCGGTCAACTGCTGTTTGTGTAGGAGAAATCGGTTGGAAACTTTCCTCATGTCAGCACGTTATAGGTGTCGCCACCGGCGCCAACCTTGTGTGAATGCTCTGAAAAGCTAATCATTTGCATATCACAGCATCTTCTTCCTGTCGGTTAAATTTCGCGTCTGTAGCACGTCATCTTCGTGGTGTAGCAATTTTAATGGCCAGTAGTGTAGTTTAAAGTACAGAAGCAGTGCATTCAAAGACCTCCCAGAAAACTTGCTTTTTGCACGTATAATCCGATCGGTGCACATAAAAATTGGTCGAATGCCTGAGCATTAATTTGAGCCTAATTGACATCTTGTGCAAAATGACCTAATCGATTCGCACAGTTTGCCGAGGCACCAGCTCCGGGTCGTCTTTCAGTCCTTGCTTAACATACTGTAACATAGCTATAGTAAGACGTGCTCGAATTGCTACACAAATGGCCACTGGTCCGGGCTAAACCAAAAAAATTTACCCCATGCTCCTAGCTCAAATAGTAACAGAGCACCATGACCCGACCCCCAAACCGCTGTTCTGCTCGCGGCTTTCCCGAACATTGTTTACACTAGTTTTTCTGGCACTTTATTAGATCTTGCACCACTTTACGTTGTCGAAAAACGTTTCTAGCTCTACAGATCGCACGAGCGTATTCCTTCTGAAGTCTTGCTTCCGATAACAATCGCAATGTCAGAAGTGCTTCTCGAGTTCCTTTATCTTTCCTAAAACCAAACTGATCGTCATCTAACAATTCCTTAATTTTATTTTGAATTCATCTTATTTTTGTTGGCAACTTTGATGCATGAGCTGTCCCTGCTATCTTTGGGATTGTGTGTATGACATTTTTTCTCCAGCCTCATAGATTCTACACACCAGCTTAGTAGTCGTTTGGTTACCACTTCACCCCTTAATTTTAGACATTCCAAAGATATGTAATGTATTCCATCTGCCTTATGTGTTCGCAATTCGCAGTGTGATTCTAATATCGGATCCCCTATGTCTTCCAAATCGACTTCTATGACTTTGGCGGAGTTCGTCCCCATCTTAGAGACCTTCGAGGTACGTTTCCCACTTATTCGCTCTCTCCACTGTGTTTAACAATGAATTTCCTTTCCCTGTCTTTAATTTTGACGCCTTTGTACAGACAAGAAGGGAATAGCAGCTTCTGAAATGTGATGCCACAAAGGAATACCGGTGGGTAGATCGAATAAGCAATGACGAGGTATTGAATCTAAATGTTGAGAAAAATGACGTTACGGAACAACTTGACGAAAGAAGCGATCAATATATAGGATACATTCTGAGTTATCAAGGAATAGCCGATTTGGTAATGGAGGGAATGGTGGTTGGGGGTGGGGGGGGGGGGGAGGGGTACGAACTGTAGACAGAAACTTGGGCTTGAATACAGCTTGCAGTATTTATGCAGTGCTTAAAAGACTTACACCAAATAGGCTATATGTCAAACTGGTGGTATGACAAAGTCATGGTCGGGTGACCAGAAGTCACGGTCGCGTGGGGCAAGTTACTACTGCCGCTGGTTCGGGATCCAGAAAAACTCTACTCACATTGGGGACTGGGAACCTCATTACTTGTTCGAGTAATATACTGAGGAGTGCTCTTAGCCATTGCCCCGAGTCACTGACTGCCGGAGAAATGATTACGGGAACCGACGTGCACGGAACGCCTCCTACCTGACCACCTGACATTGGAATCCATACAGTAAGTAACGAGATCGAGTCTGTGACCCGTAAGCAGGACAGCTTGCAGCTGGCCAGACCTATCCACTGTCGAGCCCGGGCAACCTCAGGCTCACCAGTTTTACCCAACTATACCTTGTAAAATGGCAAGAACTATGCCCCCTACATGAAGTCATTAAAGATCACCGAACTCACTTTGAGCGAACAGTAGGGCTGAACAGAAATGACTGACAAGGAACAATGCATCTTGTAGAGGGTATAGTATGGACCTATTGGAATAATTAATGATGGGTGATGGTTTTAAAGTAGTTCTCATGATGTGAAAACTGTGAAAATGCGTCGATTTACTGGAGGCTAGTTTATCCCAGGGAAGTATTCAGAGTTGACTGTGGCCGAGTGGCGGCGCGCGAAGGGAAGTGACAATAGGCAGCTTAGGGCGGCTCAAACTATGAGACTGGGTGTTGTGTGATGTCCTTAGGTTAGTTAAGTTTAAGTAGTTCTAAGTTCTAGGGGACTGATGACCATAGATGTTAAGTCCCATAGTGCTTAGAGCCATTTGAAACATTTTGAAACTCTGAGAAAGCGGTAACGGGATGCGGCCTCCAGCTGCCTTAAGATGAGTGACAGTGAGGGGATGGTTGACACCATGCTGGTGTACCTGGAAGCAGACAGAAAACATTACGCCTGTTGCTAAATGTCAGTTGTCCTATTTTCAGTGAAACATGCGAGAAAGCCGCGCAAAGCTACGGTGGAGCAGTCAACAGAGGCCAAAATATGCGTTCGTGACTATAGCAACTTCATGCTGAATTCACGGTCCGCAGAGTCTGAAGTAAATCAGGTGAAGAGCGACAGAATGAAATACACCGGCCTCCGATGGGAACATAGGACCAAGGAATTTGAAGTACTCTCCTGGGAGTCAGAATTTCGGAAAAATTGGTGTTTTATGCAGATGCTAACCTTGATGGGTGGCCTGAGAGGAGCTAAATAGCAGAAGTTGAGAGGAAGGGAAATTTTGAGGGAATTTGTTCACTTCCCAGAGCAGACATTGGTCAGCACTGGGAAGCGACACATAATTAACGCGACTGGCGCTGAAATTGGCATAAGTGATTTTGGCGGAGGGGAAACCGAGGCGAAGAGCGGACTGGCAGAAGACTCCATAGAGGCCTTCCGCTCCCAGCTTGCCTAGAGTGCGGATGTGGCGTTCTTTACTCAGCTTGCCTGAGAGAGAGTGAGCATCTCTGCAGTTTAGGACTTAGCAAACGGAACGATTGAGCTTGGAGATAGAAAGTTTTCGTTCAGCTATGTACTGAGCAAGACAGCTAGGAGTGAATCGACGCGCGCAGCCTTGCAGCACCACGAGGTCGGCTGATGTCCGCACAACGACGCCACCCTGCCACACAGAATTCGGTGATATTGCGTCCGCTCTGGCTTGAGTTACGTCACTGATTAATTTGTCGGATCATGCCGGGGAAGTTTACGTGAGAGTTTCATGGGCCGTATATTGTAGAATTCTTCTCGCACTTCGCATTACGCCTGGGTCAGTCGGTAGGAATTAATTTTGATTTATCGCAGTTTACTCCACGTAAACGCAATTTATTCCCACTGCCTGTTAGGAGAGTCATGTAATGTGATGATTGAAGGTCGTGAATTAAAATAAATTTGTGCTAATCGACTACATCTGTTTTCAATAGAGTAGTTGAAATCCCAAATCACTTTCTTAATTAATTTTATGTTCAACATTTGCATCTGGTGTTCAATAGCTGAATATAACATCAATGTGCACCCCTTTTTAATAGAAAAAGGGATCAATTCTGAATCAATTAATGTCAACACTGCCACCGCAGTTCGATCAGGAGTCACAGGGCCTTATCACTTTCTTTGTGTTATCCGATATTGCGGCAGTTTTGCACTGTCTGTTGATCTGTTAGTCAATTAGCTGGGGAGAACACACGCCAAAACCAGATAAGTGACGGGTGGGGTATAACAACCCTAGTTAGCCACAGGTTCTAAGCCTTCATGCCAAGCCACAGATGAATGGGACTTGGATCTAAATGATTACTGCTCATGTCGGTGTTGAAGTCCCACCACGTTGGTGGGTCTAGCTTCGAAAGATGCTGCAAACTTATACTACGAATGAAGAAAAGAACATCAAAGTTTTTGCATAGTGGTTAGACATAAACTATCGGAAATTATGGAAGAGAAAGGAGTCCCTACCCACTTGTTAAAAGCTGTTAGATGACTTCATAACAAAACAATAATTGTAGAGGAGGTAAATGTGCAAAAAGTTATGCAAATAACCGTAAACCCGGGTGTCAAGCACGGATGTCCTTTACACGTCCGTCATTTAACTACTATGTAGATTATATCGTTCATAGACTAACAATGCTTTGAAATATAATGGAGAGGTGCCAAAGATAAACTTACTTCTTGCACATGACCAAATAATTATGTAAAAATTAGAAGATGATTTACAACAGTCAATCCATGAAATGCACCTAATGAAAAAATATACAATTTTGAAATATGTGTACATAAATCTAAGAAATAATTATTGATCAGGAAACCGTTGACAACAGCAAAAATCTTAATGTGAGAGAATTTGTGGAAAATTTCAAGGTTTTTAAATACTCTGGGTGTATTTTAAGTTTAGACTATTCTAGTGATATTAGTTTCTAAATTAAATTATTAGACACGCCAATACAAACCATCCGGGAAAGTTTGATTCGTATAAACCAGTCATCGACAAAAATTACATCATATACGTGAATGTTAACAACTTCTGTGGGCACACTATGAGACAGTCGCTACCTATTGGAGGATTCCAGTGCCTGTCGCGGGCAGAAATCGAGGGCACAAATTTGTAATCATTTCTTAGTCTGTACATGTATATCACATCTCCCGATTTCCGGCCCATTCTGATAATTCCTTTGTGATGGGCGTTTTCTTGTTTTAGAGTGTATTATCATAAGTTTGCTTAGATAATACGGGTTTTTTGTAAATTAAAAAGTAAACTCTCTTTATTTGTCCTTATTTAGGAAATCCTTTCCAACCAAATTCATAGATGATTCCCGATGTAGTTATTGAGGGAAAGGTGTTACAATCGTCTGCAAGAACCGGCGAGTCTTTTGAGCACGAAAGTGTCAATCCTGCAAAGTGTGTATGAGTGTGACACTAATGATGCAAAAATATTGTGTATGCGATACCTCAGCTGCTGTGCTCAGCTCTTGTGATCATTATGTAAGTAGGCTGTTTAGGTTTTTTTATTGGTAACGCCACCTCTGTATGAAAATCACTGGTTGTGCTGTGTGCAGCCTGTGGCTGCTTTGCATTGTTGTAATACTCGCCATTGTAGTGTTAGGCAGCTGGCTGTGAACAGCGCGTAGCGTTGGGCAGTTGGAGGTGAGCCGCCAGCAGTGGTGGATGTGGGGAGAGAGATGGCGGAGCTTTGAAATTTGTCATGAACTGCTATATTTATAAATGATGATATCAAGGTAAATACATTGTTTGTTCTCTATTAATATCTTTCATTTGCTAACTATCCCTATCAGTAGTTAGTGCCTTCCATAGTTTGAATCTTTTATTTAGCTGGCAGTAGTGGCGCTCGCTGTATTGCAGTAGCTTGAGCAGCGAAGATTTTTGTGAGGTAAGTGATTTGTGAAAGGTATAGTTTAATGTTAGTCAGGGCCATTCTTTTGTAGGGAATTTTGAAAGTCAGATTGCGTTGCGCTAAAAATATTGTGTGTCAGGTTAAGCACAGTCTTGTAAAATTGTTCAAAGGGGACGTTTCATATGTCGACCCTTAGCCTAGGATACCTCACTGGAGTCTTCTGATTTTTTTTCTTGTAGTTTGTGTAATTAGTGTAGCTATTGTTTATTGAAAGCGCGTAATTGTAGAGAGAATCTCCTTTGTAGTTGCAGTCTTTCATTGTTGTACTGTAAAACAGGTGTGGCACGCATGTAGATTTGCACCAAGTATTTCGCAGCTGCAATTAACTAGATATTATTTTCAGTGTTATGTTAATGTGTTTTCTTATTTTTGCTCTTCAAATTGTGTTTTTCTGTGTTATCGTGTGAAATACTGTGACAATAATGGCGTGTGAAAAACGTAACACTAGGCTCCAAAGTAACCTGAGAAATAATAGTGACGACGAGCGTAGCTTGCCAGCACCACTGTGTAATGAATTAACAGACATTCAAAGTAGTAATTTGGTAACTGTGCATACGGAAATGGAGCGGGCGGCAAACAATGGCGTAGACAGTGAAACAATTAGTGAGCAGGGAAGCATTATCGATCGGTCGGTCGGCAACAGCTCGCCTCAGGAATCCGAAATGACAGGAAACAATCTCGCAAATACTGTAGATTCAGGTTTTGGGTCCTCACCGTTTCCCCAAATAAGTCAAGAAACATTTTCTGATCGTCAAAATGTGAATGTTGCCGGTGCAAATGCACTGCCGAAAAGCATAGAGGAACCGATTCCAGACACTAACACATTATTATTGCAATTAATGCAGCAAATGAAACAAAATCAGAGACAAATACAGCAACAGTTAGACAGAATGGTACAAAATCTTCAAAAGTTAGACACAATGGAAGAAAATCTTCAAAAGTTAGACTCAGTGGAACATAAGCTTGAACAAACACGTGAAGATTTAACTACTGAGTTACATAACATTGAATCGAAATGCCAAAAAGTCTGTAATGACGTAAAAACACAAATTTGTGAGCATTTTCAACCTATTTTTTCGCGGCATGAAAATGCATTACAGAATCATGAAGCAGCCATAAAAGAACTGCAAACTATTGTTCATGAAAATCACGACACCCTGCAAGCTAAAATTGACTCAGTTGCATCTACCGATTCGGTTACGCAACTTGCAAAAACTCAGGAAAATTTAAAGGACACAGTAAATACTCTGAAATTTGGTTCAGAAAAACACACTGAGGAAATAAGTACACTGTCGGAGAAAGTAGCCGAACTTTCGGATCAGTTCACTAACTTATCTACAAAGGTAGATGATGATCTGAATGACACAAAACCGGTAGTCTTTAATGAGACAGAAGAGTGCGAACAAATTAGGAAACTGAAACAAAATCTGAATCAAATTAATACGCAACACCAAAGAGAAATCCGGGAAGTACAAGATCAGCTGACACAGGTAATACAAGAATTACGTATTTCAGAGGACACTCGCGCCCCAATACGGGAAGAGGGACATAGAAATACGGAACAACCACAAAATAATAACACAGGACACTTCGGAAATTATGAAAGAAATTGGCAAGGTGCACCGAATTTTGAAGTGGAACCGCCGACACGACCTAACAATGACCGATATGCTACTCGCCGACATGATGATTTTTACTATAAGCTGTTCATAAAAAAAAAAAAAAGGTGAGGCAGAATAACTTCAGACGCAACAGTTCGGCGCACAGTGACGAATCAGGGAGAAATTCTCCACCACGTGACGGACAAGGAAGAAACTACGGAACCTACCGACATGACGACAGACGATATATTCGTAACGACAGACCTGAATTGCATCAGAACTGGCGGGATTTAAACACGGCAGGGCCCTCTCGGCAAGGCGAATTTGTAGAAGTTCGGTCTCCGAATCCCATTAACGACGCGCGCCAACAAAGAAACAATGACCCGCACCGCAGGCAGACACCTGCGCCGGCTGGCTCCGAGAAAAATAACATAGCGCTAACCTTGAGAAAAATTCCAGTGTTCCTTACCGACGTATGACAATTGCATTCAAGTTCAAACTCTGAGTACTATGAAGAGTAAAGGATTTCACCACACTTCACATATAAAACCGCTTATTGAGAGATAATCTGCTTTTTAACTTTGTCTTTGCCATATAACTTTTCACTTTACATTGCTAGTAAGCTTTGTCAGACTTAGAATCTGTTAACATACAACAATGTTTGAAGTTAAATATCCAATCAAGAACCAAGAGAACTTATTTAAACAGAAATTACGAATGCATTGTTATTGTGAACAGACGACACAGTGTTATTGTGTGTGTGCATTCTTGCTTGTAAGTTGCACGATTACGTAACGACTATAAGGCTCACATACTTAGAACATTTACCAGTACTGTTAATGAGATTTTAATGCTACATTTTGGTTTATTTGAAAATACATTCTGAAATTAAAGTGCTTTCTGTGAGATACCAGATGACACAGTGGTTAGTTTATTTGACAGCTACACGACTATATCACGACGCTACTAATGTGTGTGACACAATTCACCTTGTTGCTTTTGCGGTGTATCTGTTTTATATCTGCACAGTTTTTCTGAATTCTTCTGGAAAGTAAAACATGTTTTAGTAGTAACTTTTGTGGTATAGCAACAATGAGACAGCCTTTTTCGTGGCACAACAATACGTTACAGCACAGTACTTTCTTCATCACAACAATAAGCGTAATAACTAAGATATCTATACGCAAAGCATTTCACTTTTGTGTATCATGAGGTAAGTACATTGACTTCTGCAGAACTTAGCTCTCGGAGGACGATAACTACGAGACTTCCACAGAGATTATCTTACAACATGACGCACAGTTTAGCGCTACAGTACACGTATTTGAGTGATTAATTTCGCACTTAAAACATTTTTTTTAAGATATTTGAAGTGCAATGATACAAGGGTTTTCCGTGATACATTTCATTCCATTGCTGTAATTTGTAACACCTGAGGGTATAATTACATTTATCCTCAGGGGGGTACACACCTACTTTGTGTACCATGTGTTTGGCAAGCACAAGGAGCCCTAGCTAATATGGTATTTGCTTATACAACTTTACACATCGGTACCATATTTCTCTAACACATAAATTACACAGCTACCTGATCATTTAACAGAGAAAGAAACTTTTTTTTACTACGTCAGTGACAGATGTTTACGCAATTACACAGTTGGATAACTTCACACCTACGAAATTGTATTTTGTCTGTACTTTGTGAACTGTTCATATTTTTTCGGACGCATTGTGATATTATGAGAGCTTTGAATGATATATTTGGTATAAGATCATGATTTTTAAGGTACGTTTGAGGTAGATGACACTATTGAAATGAGCAGAGAATATTTGTTAGGGTTTTGAAATTATTCCAGGAAGCTACGACGATTTTGAGATTTGGCTGAGGTTTTATGATGTTATGATGACGATGTGTATTACGCTGTTGCGGTATGTTTATGATAAAGAAGCTGATGCTATATGAGGAATTTGATTATGCTATGTATCTTATGATGAAGTATTGAAGAAGCGTCGACGAATTTGTATATGTGTAATAAGGTAAGGAGTAATGAATAGTGATTTAGGGCCTCTGACTTGTGAAGAAGTATGTTGGAAACCAAGAATCGTACTTTAAGAGTTATGAAATTTGTGTAAATGCGTGACTGTATCACAATGCTGACGAATAATTTTTTTGGACACTTATATTTATAGGATTTTGTTTCTACAGATTTGTAACCCAAATTCTTGACCTGTGAAATATTTTTATATGAGACTGTGACTGTAGCGGAAACTGGTGTTGTAAATATTTCGGTAAGAAAGTTCAGTGACCACCTGCACGTAATGCGTCGTGGGCACCCAGGTGAGCGGCCAGGTGTGTCAGACGCCTGGAGAAAAAGCCATTATTGCGAGCAGCGGCACAGGTAGAAAAAAAAAGGGAGGCCATTATCCTCGCTATTGACGTTCCTTTGTAGAAAGCATCGCAAATGCGACACGCTCATTACTTGGAAACATATCGTACTTTCTGATATTTACTGAAATGCCTAATGAAATGACAAGAAATAGTTTGTCTACACACCTGATTATGACTACTGAATGATTATTTTATGCTTTACTTTGTACATAGTTGCTTATTTCATTTGATATCTGGTTTCCAGCTGTCTTGCAGCATTGGTTTCATAAAATAAAATTAAATGCATTTGCTAATGTGAACACTTTCTGTCAACAGATCTATTAAATAATAATTTTGTGATCCACATTCTTCAAAAAAGGTGCACTTTGGAAAGGAAAGAACAATAAGAAGGGACTAGTAACAGTAAATGCATACATAATATTCTTTTCAAGTACATGGTAATATTTTTTTTTTTTTTACAATAAGATGTTGTGGTGCACCACTTTAATTACTTAGACATTAAGATGTGATTATACATTTCACTTATCTGCATTGTTATCTTTAGTGTACTATTTTTTCTGCTTGAGCTATGTCATGTTTAGGTATAAGTTGCTGCTGTTTGCCAGGCATAGTGTTATTGAATTTGACTTTGTATTATTCTGTTAAGCCAGTTTTACTAATGATTTATTTTTATTGTTTGCTGCACATTGCCTTAGATTAGTTGTAATATTACACTTGCTTTGCTAATTTCTTAATGCTGCTTGCTTCGCAAATCTGCGTTTTTTTTTCATTGCTGTTTATATTAATTGTTTTATGTGATGCTGCATTGCCTCGTCCCTTAGTTTAGCATCTGAGCTCAGTAGATTTAAGTTAGCTTAAGAGGGGGTAGACTATATAAGAAACTAACTATGATGGATTGGAAGAAATGCATTGAGAAGCTTAAAGAAAATGCTTTGGCCAAAAAAAAGGGTATTTTGAAAGAGGATATGAACCAAAAAAAAGTAGGGTTTAGGGACAACAGGTTTAGGTAGGATTTTCTTGGAAATAAATGATGAAGTAAGATAATGGAAAATAAATAATGAGGTAAGAAATATGTGAACCTATATATACAGAAAGCATGCTTGAATAGGATTTTTTTGGTGGAAACAAATGTGGAAATAAGACGAAAGATCTAGGGAATGACGTCTTGGGTTGGACTGCAGTACCAAAAGTTACTCTGAAAACGAACCCTGTCCTTTCCATTGTGTTATCCCCCTATGTGTTTGTGTACCCTTGTGTATTTGTTTTCTTCCTGTCTCTGTGTAGTTTCATACAATTTTTTCTTCTTCTAATACTAAGCTACATTCACTATGATGAGGAATACTGTTATCCTCAAATATAATTGGTATTAATAATATGTTATTTAACTTGTAAATATGCTTAGATATTATTTCTTCTGTTCTGTGTTAATGCTTAGGTGTGAAGTTGATGTTTCAAAAGTTATTCTGATCTTTTATGTATGAACTTATGTCATAATTCCTGTAACATTGACGTATATGTCTATTTCTATTCTTTTGTAAAGCCTGTTTTACTACAAATGTTATCTGTATTGTTATGTTCTTTAATGATGTATTTTGTATCTTTGTAATTGTATTCTCATGTTATAAAATTGTAATTGACAGCAGTTCATCAAATTAAGTAACTTGTAAGTTACATTTCACTGCACACATTTCTATTGGTCATAGTATATGGACAATATGTGAAAAGTAGGGACTGTTAGTGTTTGCACGTGTGTTAATAATTCAGCAAGGGGCTGGTTAACAGCATTGCTGGTTCTCAGGACAATTCAAAAACTTTGTGAGTGCACAAGTGGTGGTTATGACTTGCTATATTCTCCGCAAGACTCTTCGATGGTGATTGTGCACCTGCACAGTCGCAACAGATGGCTGCTGGCCATCTCTACAAGGACTACAGTGGGTCTACATCTTTGATGATCCATCAATACCATTATTTCTACAAGGCATGCAGTGGGTCTGCGCCTCTGGTGGCCCACCAATACCGTAATCTCTACCAGGACTACAGTGGGTCTGCTCTGTGATGACCTACCTACCAATATTCTTCAAAACTTTGACTGACTCAGCTGTGGGTTTGCTCTGTTGTGGCCCATTACCTGTCTGCATGTCGAGTCAGCACTGTCTTTCCGTTGGAAGGACAACGCTACTTCTTCAAGACTGCATGGAAATCCACTACTTCCGTGTGCATTTTCTTTTACTGCTCAGACTTTGAGAAAAACACTGCTATTTTACCGCCATGAACGATCAGGACTGTCTTTATGGACTGTGAGAAAATTTTAGCTTTTGACCAACATTGTATCAATAAGTGTGTGCATTTGATTTCTTTGTTATTGTAATTACGATTATGAAAAATTTTAACAAATATGTATTGGCCAGTGCCCAACAAAATTTGTAAAATTTTTTGTGGGGAGCATGGGGGCTATGTAAGTAGGCTGTTTAGGTTTTTTTATTGGTAACGCCACCTCTGTATGAAAATCACTGGCTGTGCTGTGTGCAGCCTGTGGCTGCTTTGCATTGTTGTAATACTCGCCATTGTAGTGTTAGGCAGCTGGCTGTGAACAGCGCGTAGCGTTGGGCAGTTGGAGGTGAGCCGCCAGCAGTGGTGGATGTGGGGAGAGAGATGGCGGAGCTTTGAAATTTGTCATGAACTGCTATATTTATAAATGATGATATCAAGGTAAATACATTGTTTGTTCTCTATTAATATCTTTCATTTGCTAACTATCCCTATCAGTAGTTAGTGCCTTCCATAGTTTGAATCTTTTATTTAGCTGGCAGTAGTGGCGCTCGCTGTATTGCAGTAGCTTGAGCAGCGAAGATTTTTGTGAGGTAAGTGATTTGTGAAAGGTATAGTTTAATGTTAGTCAGGGCCATTCTTTTGTAGGGAATTTTGAAAGTCAGATTGCGTTGCGCTAAAAATATTGTGTGTCAGGTTAAGCACAGTCTTGTAAAATTGTTCAAAGTGGACGTTTCAATTACTACCCTTGTTCTTTTTGAGTGCTGCCTGCTGTCTTGAACGCCCAGCCTTAGTAGTTGCTTCATTGTTTCACTAGCTGCACAACAAATTAATTAGAAATTTCAAGGTATCATATGCCTGGAATTACGAACTGAGCGCAAAAAGACTGTAGGAATTTGGTTATCTTCGGTAAGGTTTATTTAACTGGCGGAAAGGAGAGAGCCTGAAAGCTTCCTACTTCTTTTTCTGAACTAAACTAAGTACATAAATTACCTAGAGGTGACAAAAGTCATGGGGTATCTCCTAATATCGTGTCAGATGTCCGTTTGCCGGCATAGTGCAGCAACTCTGCAAGTTGTTGGAAGTATAGTTACGAAAGTGTTGCCGGTGCAGGATGTTGTGTATGAACTAACCTCTCGATCATGTCCCATAAATATTCAGTAGAATTCAATTTGGGCGATTTGGGCTGCCAAATCATTCGCGTGAATTCTCCAGAATTCTCCAATCATTAACATTTACGACCCGGTGACATAACAACATTGTCTGCGAACATGAAGTCCATCAATGGCTGCAGATGGTCTCCAAGTAGCCGAAAATTGCAAATTAAAAAGTAAACTCTCTTTATCTGTTCTTATTTAGAAAATCCCTCCGAACCAAATTCATACAGGATTCCCAATATAGTTATTGAGGGACACACAGTCGTCCACAAGAACTGGTGAGTCTTTTCCAGTCAATGATCGGTTCAGTTGGATCAGAGGACTCAGTCTATTCCATGTAAACACAGCCAACGCCATTATGAAGCCACCACCAGCTTGCGCAGTGTCTCGTTGACAACTTGGGTTCATGGCTTCGTAGCGTCTGCACCACATTCGAGCACTACGACCAACTCTTATCAACTGAAATCGCGACTAATCTGATCAGGCCAAGGATTTCCACTCGTCTGGGGTCCAACCGTTATGATCGCGTGGCGCTGCAGGCGATGTCGTTCTGTTAGCAAAGGCTCTAGAGGTGGTCGTCTGCTGCCACACCCCATTAACGCTACATATCACCGCACTCGCCTAACGGATACGTTCGTCGAGCATCCCACATTGATTTCTGCAGTTATTTCATGCAGTGTTGCTTGTCTGTTAGCACTGACGACTCTACGTAAACGCCGCTGCTCTCGGTCGTTAAGTGGACGTCGTCGGCCAGTATATTGTTCGTGATGAGAGGTAATGGCTGACATTTGGTATCCTCGGCATACTCTTGACATTGTGGGTATCGGAATATTGAATTCCCTACCGACTCCTGAAATGGAATGCGTCTAGCTCTAACTGCCATTCCGCGTGCAAAGACTTGTAATTCACATTGTGCGGCCATAATGACGTCGGAAACCTTTTCGCATGAATAGCCTGAGTATGAATGACAGTTCTGCTAATGCGCTGCCCTTTGATACCTTCTATACGTGATAATAGCGCCATCTGTAACTTTCGTCCCTCAGTGTATGCGACTGACCGAGCGAGGTGGCGCGGTGGTTAGCACACTGGACTCGCATTCGGGAGGACGACGGTTCAATCCCGTCTCCAGCCATCCTGATTTAGGTTTTCCGTGATTTCCCTAAATCGCTTCAGGCAAATGCCGGGATGGTTCCATTGAAAGGGCATGGCCGATTTCCTTGCCAATCCTTCCCTAATCCGAGCTTGCGCTCCGTCTCTAATGACCTCGTTGTCGACGGGACGTTAAACACTAACCACCACTACCAGCGTATGCGACTTTAGTAACATGCCCTGAAAATATTCGCCTTTCATAAGATTTTGACCCACTAACAACCATCAACACTATTTGACATCAGTTTAATTGATATGTTCAGAAGTAGGAAATGCTTTAATTTTACATCCGAGAGTAAAAAGGAGTCTGAACGAAAACTTTGATGAATGCTGTATTACGATTACACCGTCTAACTTCCTATCACTAATTATAAGTGTAATTATGACCTCGCTTCTAGGCAAATCACGTACAGTAAGGAAGCGACAATTCATCTTGTAACGTAATAGTCACGTCGAATACTGACCGGATTAGCATGAAATTCCTAAGTTTTCGCCAACACTGAGTTATATTACTTGATGTAATATACATGCAAAGAGTTCAAAATATTTCTGCTGGTGGAAACTCGTTTATGAAAAATAATTCCGCTGAAGGCAGAAAGCGCCTGATAGGTGTGTTCAGGTCAAATAGTGCTTCCTGACAGCTTCGGCTCAGATCAAATACCGATTCACGAAAAAACACAAGAGTAATGGGAACAGCTCAGATATCAAGAGAATTTTATGAATGTATGTGGATGAGATGAAATCGATGACACTTTAAAATAACTGCTTGTTACTATTCATTAATTCAACAAGCAGTTACAACAATAAAATTACGTTTTTCCTGAAATCAGAATAAAAGTAACCCTCTTACACTGTAGAATAGTCTAATCAATATTAAAATAGTCGAAAGATAATGAAGGCCGTGCTCCTCGCGGCTGGGCAAATGAAATGCCGTTGTTCTGCGAACACGGAACAAGCTAGCTCGCTCGCTCTCTCTCTCTCTCTCTCTCTCTCTCTCTCTCTCTTTAAACAGCGGATATTAAGCTGCGTCACGACGGAAGGTACACCTATAACCCTGAAAGCGTTACAAACGAAATATTAACCCAAGCTGCGCTAGCACAGCCAGGATCCCACCGAAACTCCTGTTGGTTACAGCATTGAAATTACCACTGAAACATAACATCATCTTAAATATACATGTGTTCTCAACGTCCCCGGAAAAGGAAGGCAGCCCCGAAAAGCATGAAGCATCATCAAGACGAAGAGCAGGAGACAGAGTCTTTTTCGAACTGTTTATAGAGTAGTTCTGCCTCCAAGCTCTGCCACGCAGACACGTGATTGGTCAGTTAACTATTCTTACAAAGTTAGCGACTACAGATATACTTGCACCTTGCCAGTCAAATACTGCGGTATGCTTAGCAGTCAAATGCCCTCTTATAAAATGTCTTTGCACTGCTTTTTTTCCGAGTCATCAGTTTTATGACTGGTTTGATGCGGCCCACCACGAATTCCTCTCCTGTGCCGACCCTATCTTCTCAGAGCAGCACTTTTAACTTACGTGCTCAATTATTTGCTAGATATATTTCAGTCCCTGTATTCGTCTACAGTTTCTACCCTCTACAGCTCCCTCAAGTACCTTGGAATATATTCCATGATGTCTTAACATATGTCCTACCATCCTGGCCCCTCTCCTTGTCACTGCTTTCCATATATTCATTTCCTCGCCGATTCTGCGGAGAACCTCATCATTCCTAACGTTTTCAGTCCACCTAATTTTCAACATTCTTCTGTAGAACCACATCCAGAATGCTTAGATTCTCTACCGTTCCGGTTTTACCACACTCCATATTTCACTACCATACCATGATGTGCTCCAAACGTACATTCTGAGGTATTTCTTTCTCTAATTAAGATCTATGTTTGATACCAATAGATTTCTCATGGCCATTGCTTTAGCGATTTACAACTCTCGTGAAGATAGACTATGTGATCAAAAGCATCCGGCACCCGCAAAAACATACGTTTCTCACATTAGGTACATTGTGTTGTCACCTACTGCCAGGTACTCCATATCAGCGACCTCATTAGACATCGTGAGAGAGCAGAATTGGGCGCTCCGTGGAACTCACGGACTTCGAACGTGCTCAGGTGATTGGGTGTCACTTTTGTCATACGTCTGTGCGCGAGATTTCCACACTCGTGTCCACTGTTTCTGATGTGATAGTGAAGTGTAAACGTGTGTGCAGGCCGAACTCGTCTGCTGACTGAAAAGATTGGTTCAAATGGCTGAGCACTATGGGACTTAACAGCTGAGGTCATCAGTCCCCTAGAACTTAGAACTACTTAAACCTAACTAACCTAAGGACATCACACACATCCATGCCCGAGGCAGGATTCGAACCTGCTACCGTAGCGGTCGCGCGGTTCCAGACTGTAGCGCCTAGAACCGTTCGGCCACCCGGGCCGGCGTTGACTGACAGACAGTTGAAGAGGGTCGTAATGTGTAATAGGCAGACATCTATCCAAACCATCACACAGGAATTCCAAACTGCATCAGGATCCACTGCAAGTACTACGAAGTAGTATGACAGTTAGGCGGGAGGTGAGAAAACTGATTTCATGGTCGACCGGCTGCTCATAACCCACACATCATGCCGGTAAATGCCAAACGACGCCTCGCTTAGTGTAAGGAGCGTAAAAATTGCGCGACTGAACAGTGGAAAAACGTTGGTGGAGTGACGAATCACGGTACACATTGTGGCGATCCGATGGCAGTGTGTAGGTATGGCGAATGACCGGTTGCACGTCATCTGCCAGAGTGTGTAGTGCCAACAGTAAAATTCGGAGGATGTGGTGTTAGGGTGTGGTCGTGTTTTTCATGGAGGGGACTTGCACCTCTTGTTGTTTTGCTTCGCACTATCACAACACAGACCTACACTGATGTAAGCACCTTCTTGCTTCCCACTGTTGAAGGGCAATTCGGGGATGGCGATTGAATTTTCCAACACGATTGAGCACCTGTTCGTAATGCACAGCTTGTGGCGGAGTGGTTACACGACAGTAACATCCCTGTAATTTACTGGTCTGCACAGAGTACTGACCTGAATCCTATAGAACACCTTTGGGGTGTTTTGGAACGCCAACTTCGTGCCAGACCTCACCGATCAACATCGATACAGCTCCTCACTGCAGCACTCCCTGGAGTGATTGAACGTATGTCTGCAAGAGTGGAAACTTTCATCAACGCTAAGGGCGGAACAACGCCATGATGAATTCCAGCATTACCGGTGGAGGGCTCCACGAACTTTTAAGTCATTTTCAGCCAGGTGTCCGGATACTTTTGATCACATAGTATAAATGATTTGAAAGACTACTTTTAGTCCACAGTTTTCAAACTGATTACTTTACATTGATGATCCAAAACATTATGACCGCTTGCTTAATAGCTTCTTTGTCTGTCGTTGGAACGAAATACATCACTGATTCTGCGTATCAGGGATCCTACAGTTTGTTGGTAGGTTTGTGGAGGTATGTGGCATTAGGTGTCTACGCACAGGTGATGTAATTCGCGTAAATAACGAGCCGTTGATCTGTGTACGCGGTGATGGCGCCTGATAGCTACCAAGATGGGTACTATAGGTTTTACAACGGGCGAATTTGGTCGCAAAGACGTCAACTTGAGCTCACTATAATGCTGCTCAAAGCACTGTAACACGGTTCTGTCCCAGACTGAAAGCTGACGTCGTCGGGGAAAGCATGAAGCATGAAAGGGCGCTGGTAGCAGCTTTCAGCACAGTACAATGTCTTCCATAGAACAATATTGCTCCCACCATCCTGCGGCCGTGGCGCGCTGCATTTTTCGATCCACCGTTCACCTCGATGACGGCTTTTATGTGGACTAGTGTAGCGAAGATATGATTCACCTGAAGAGCCGACACGTTTACATTGATCGACGGTCGAACCTCGATGGTCCCGTGCCCACTGGAATCGTAACTGACGACGTCGTTGGGTCAACATGCTTGATCATCGGCAAATAATAATAAGTAGATAGTAGATAGCACCATTCTAGAAACTAATTCCCGTATTGCAACATGACTGATACCATATTTCCAATATATAATGCATATATATTTTGAACAGGGTCGACGACATATTGACTGCAGCCCTGTCTAGGTCCTTTCAATGTTTGGAATGTCGCACTCAACTTTCTCTCGATTGGTGGTATAATCTTCGAATTTAGTATATTTGTTGTATTTCTATACCTATATCCTCCATCGCTTCGCAAAGAATGTTGATGGGTCCAGAATCATTCGTTTTTTCTAAGTCTACAACATTAAATATACTTCTTGACCCTTAGAATACACCTGCTCACTTATTTCTTTGAGGCTACAAGTTTTAGCTATACAAGAACATCCAACTGTAAAACCTGACTGTTTCTCTCACTTCTTAGTCTCATTCTCCAATCTGTTTTTCAATATAGCTCTAAAAAGTCTTCTGATAGATGCCGTACAATTATTTGAATGATTCGTGTTTCCTTTTTTATAGGTAGCAGATGTGTATGATACACACCACTCTCTTGGTGTTTCTTCTCTCTCCACAGTCTGACTGAATAATTTACATACGAGTCTCACCATTTAAGGGGACCCTTGTTTCCACAATTCCGTCACATCATCACCCAGTCCATTTGTGTTTCCATTTTTTGCCCTTTTCAGCATCTTTTTTACTTCTTCATCTAGTATAGGTACTGCTTTTATTGTACACTTATATCATATAGTCGCTTCTTTTTTCTACCTGAAGTTGTTGAAAGTGCTCTTTTCACTGTCCAGTAGATACAGGTTGTATTGTGGGTGCGGGATTGCTAGCCATTTTCAACATCCTCCATGCCTCTGCTGATCTCCTACATAAAAGCGAATGCTCTGTTTCTCCGCATACTCTTTCCCCTCCATTTCTCTTCCTTACATATCCTTGCTAATTTTGTAATATACACGTTTACCTCTTCCAGTCCTGTACCAGAGCTTAACCATATGTGATATAGTTACTTCCTTTCGTCAACCACCTCCATCAACTCCGTGATCATTCATTCAGTTCTTACACTTCTCTCGCTTTCCGTTCCTAAAGCCTCCTCCGCTGCTTCTTTAATGGACTGTATCAGGGAACTGTGTAGCTCATCAGCACTCCAATTCTCCTCCACTGCAGCCACTCTTAGATTTAATCTTTGCTGATACAAATTTTTCACACTTTCTGCTCGCAGCAGATGTATCCTATACTTTGGATCCTCTGTAGTTCTACTTCCCGCATCCTCGCCTTCCTCCTCCTTGGTCTTAATCGAAAAACTAATTTTTGAAGAAACTGTAAAATGATCGGAGCCACACTCTATCCCTCTTTTCACCCTTACCTCCTGCATCTTAACTGTCTCCGCACTATTACATAGTCTACAATTGACTACGTGTCTCGTAACACTTGTTTGAAAAATCTTTAAGTTGAATTTCGCAGTATAATTGACGTCTGTCTACAAACGTCTGCCAATTCATGCTTTTCAGGAACTCTCCTGTGAGTCAGACTTGTAACCAGTCCAGCAAAACTTCTTTATCTACGTTCAGTATCTCATATTTGGAACGTTTCTTTACGTACTACACCAATATTTAATACAAAATGGGGGTTCCTATTTTTAAAAAACGCAGTTGATATCCGTTTGACCTATGGCAACGCCATCTAGCGGGCCAACCATAGCGCCATCTGGTTTCCCCCTTCAAGCTAGCCGAGTTTCGTTCTTTGTAGTTTTTTTCGTTTTGACGCTTATTTCGTGAGATATTTGGCCCGGTCACGATCAATGGACCACCCTGTATACAGCAAACACAATGCGATATAAAACTTTGGAAAGATCAGTTGCCGAGCAAGGAAATCAGAGAAACAAAATAGTATTTCATTGAGTTCAGCTCTTTTCAAAATATTTGCGATATGTTTTTAAGTTGTTTTCTGGACAGGAAAAATTCACCCATTCCAAAAACAATTACGTAATCCTGATCAAAACTGAAAACAGATAACATGCTTGGATACACTGTAAAGATCGATACCATATGGGCATTTCAGGCATTTTACATGATTCTTGTACGAGATAGTCTTTAAAGCGATTTTCTAACGCTTCAGACGATAGAGTTCTATGGGAGCTACGTGTAAATAACATTTGTCCCGTCAGTGTTGCAACCTTCGAACTTAAACGTCAAATGTCAACTAATTTAATTCAGACAGTAGCTTGACGGATAACAGAGTTTTGGCAGAGAAAGCGAGGCAAACAAAACAATGTGCTGGGAATGGAGCCGTGACCACTGACACAGAATTGTCACTGCTATTCATTGACAGGCGTTAAATAGCGCCGGTCTCTAAGACATTTGTCAATTGGCTACTACAAGAAAGATAGCAATTTTTGATCCCAGCATCTGTTTCACAAGATAAGTTCCGGCACAAGGACAAAGTCGAAATCTCAGAGGTAGATGATGAAACCTTCATCCTAGAAAAATGATCGAACGAGATTTTCTTGCCCACATAGAATAACTATGCCGCTGCCCGCATTACAGTCTTCCAAGAGCCGAAGTTGGAACAGCCGCTCACCAGGCTGGATGCACTGGATCGGTCCGCTCAACGGACAGTCGTCTGCGTGCAGACAATTTCATCTGTTGTCAGCGGTAGCAAAGGCATCCTCCGCTGTGCCAGGCGCCGTCTTGCAAAACGTTTGCTGACGTTTGGCTCTAATTCTACTATAGCTAGCACATGCTGACAACTCTTTCATTTAAATGTAGACTACATATGGAAGGATGAAGTGTACATTGTATTTAGGTAACTCATAAATTAAGGCTGATCTCTGTTTCCACTTATCATACTATCAAATAAATATATTTCGTAGATTTTTCCCTCCACACTGGCTGGATTCATAACCTGGCATGCATTTTAGCAAACATCCTCTATCCAACCTACGTACATATAAATGTAACTAAGTACCTCTGTGTTAGAACTTGGTCCGTCTTCCTGTCGGTACATGCACCTACACTTGCATGTGACAAGCCACCATATAATGTGAAGTAGAATCTACGTAGTGTGTCGGTATGACTGGCCCCATTTTCTGTTCCATTCGCAATTATTGCGTCTGAAGGATTATTTTTGCATATCCGTTTCAGGTCTACATATCTCATTTTACCAACAGGATTAACTAGTAGGAGAAATGTTTATGTTCCTCGAATTCTCTTGAAATGTACGCCCCCAAAATTTTGAGCTTTGCCTTCATTCACAAAGTGTTTGTAGTGAAACTTCACTTTTGAAACTAAAGAATGACAGTGCTGGAAAGACTCTTATGTATTTGATTTTCAAAGAGCTGAGCAAAACTGAACGTACTCACACAGTTGTCTCTTTACTTATTCTGATCATCACTAAACTGACAACATTTTTAGCGCAACGCAGTCTGACTTCTAATAATCCCTAAAAAAGAATGGCCCTGACTAACAATAACCCATACCTTTCATGAATCACTTACCTCACAAAAATCTTGGTTACTCTAACTACCGCAATACAGCGAGCGCCAATACTGCCAGCTAAATAAAAGATTCAAACTACTGAAGGCACTAACTGCTGATAGGCATAGTTAGCAAAAGAAAGATTTTTATAGAGAACAAACAATGTATTTACCTTAATAGCGTTCAAAAGACATTATATATATATATATATATATATATATATATATATATATATATATATATATATATATCAGTTCATGACATCCAGTCTTACAGATTTCCTTTTTCTGATGGACACACGTCCAGATCGCCTGCTCAAAACTCTGGCATCTCTCTCCCCTCATCCACGACTGCTGGCGGCTCACCTCCAACTGCCCAACGCTACACTAGCGAGTATTCCAACAATGAGTCGAACCAGCCACAGACTGCACACAGCGCAGTCAGCGAATTTCATACACAGCACTACCTGGCGTTACCAGCATGAATGAAAACCTAAATAGCATACTTACAGTAGTAACGTGTCTGCAGAAATTACGTAACCGATAACGCCAGAAGATCCTGAAGAATATTCCAACAGAGGGGTCGTAACGTCGACTGTGTAAGAACAAATAGAAGAGGAAGATTATGCAGGATAACCACTTAGAAGGTTTCACTTTCGTTTTTTTTGTTAAAGTGTTCCGTGAAGCTGTAGTTAAGTAACCAAACGCTTGACATATCTCAAAGCCGTTCTTTGACTTTTCTCTGCCCATTCTGTTAATTTAACTTTAACAATAACTAAGAATAAGTTGGACGAGAATTTTGTGAGCGATATCTTTCGTGCATGAACTAGACTTTTTTGCGATATTTCCACTCAGTCACTGTCTGGCGTCTGTCTTCTTCACGACTATATTATTACTAAATCGCTCTCGCTCGGTATAGAAATTCACGATCGAAGATATTGCCGTTTCCAGTGATTGTTCTAATGTCGTGTAATCAATCAGTATACATTCTAAAAAAAAGACGCACCACGAACGAATCATCCGTATGGGATGGAAATCGATAGATGCTATGTACATGTACAGACAAAAAAATGATTACAATTTCAGAAAAAATGGATGATTTATTCAAGAGAAAGAGGTTCACAAATTGAGCAAGCCAGTAACGCTTTGTATCCCCTCTGGCCCCAACGCAAGCAGTTATTCGGCATGGCATTGATTGATAGAGTTGTTCTGTCCAATTGGCGCATTAAATTGTCAAAATCGCGACCTTGCTGTAGGGCCACGCCCATAATGCTCCAAAAGTTCTCAGTTGAAGGGTAGAGCCGGCGACTTTGCAGGTCAATGTACGTTATGGCAAGCACGAAGAAAAGCAGTAGGAACTCTCGCCGTGTGTGGGTGGGCATTATCGTGCTGAAATGTAAGCCAGGACGGCTGGCCATGGAAGGTAACAAAACGGGGCATAGAACTTCGTCGACGTACCACTATGCTTTAAGGGTGGCGATGATGACAACCAAAGAGGTCCTGCTCTGAAAGGAAATGGCACCCCAGACCATAGCTCCTCGTTGTCCGGCCATTTGGCGGGCGACCGTCAAGTTGGTATCCTACCGCTGTCCGGGGCGTCACTAGTCACACCTCTGCTGGTCACTGGCGCTCCGTTCTAAGCGAGAATGGGGAGACAATTCTCCGCCAGTCAATGAGATTCCAAGCCGACGATGTGTCCGGAGGCACGCCGGAGAGCGGTGTGGTACCAATCTGGCTGTCGCCCGCCATATGGCGCGACATCCGGGTGCGATGGTCTGGGGTGGCATTTGATTTCACAGCAGGACCCCTTTGGTTGTCATTCGCGGCACTCTTACGTCGACTAAATTCAACAGAGGTTGTGCGAAAGAGCTTGCGGATATTGGAAACAGAAATCTTGCGAAATTCACCTCGACCTGTTCCTTCATCACATCCAGAGTTCCATAGGCAAAAGCGCCCAGATTTTTGTCGCATATCTATATGTTTCGTACAACCGTTTAGCTTAGAAACTATACCCTTATCGAGTATTGGACCAGATTTGTGATTAGTTTCAGAACTTCTTTGCAGACAGAACTCAAGACGTCGTTCTTAAAGCAAAACAGAACTGCAAATGTAGAGGTAACTTCGGCAGTGTTATCCGACAGTTATTGTTCACAAGTTATGGTAGTGATTTAGTGAGCAACGTTGGAGACTCCATGAGTCTATTCGTGAACGGTTCTGTTCTCCTTAGGTAGGCTGCACACCAGAAGACTTTAGTAAAATGTAAGAAGACCTGAAGAAGATCGAGACTTGTGCAGCGGCTGGCAGTTGAAACTGAACGTAAACAAACAGATTGAACTTTGTGCGCATAAATAGGCAAAGAGGTCCACTATTGAAACTTCCTGACAGGTTAAAACTGTGTGCCGGACCGAGACTCAAACTCGCGACCTTTACCTTTCGCGGCAAGTGCTCTACCAACTGAGCTACCCAAGCACGACTCACGAACCGTCCTCACAGCTTCAATTCTGCCAGTACCTCGTCTCCTACCTTCCAGACTTCACAGAAGCTCTTCTGCGAACCTTGCAGAACTAGCACTCCCGGAAGAAACGATATTGCGTAGACATGGCTTAGCCACAGCCTAGGGGATGTTTCCAGAATGAGTTGGTAGAGTACGTGCCCGCGAAAGACAAAGGTCCCGAGTTCGAGTCTCGGTCCGGCACACAGTTTTAATCTGTCAGAAAGTTTCATATCAGCGCACACTCCGCTGCAAAGTGAAAATCTCATTCTGGAAACATCCCCTAGGCTGTGGCTAAGCCATGTCTGCGCAATATCGTTTCTTCCGGGAGTGCTAATTCTGCAAGGTTCGCAGAAGAGCTTCTGTAAAGTCTGGAAGGTAGGAGACAAGGTACTGGCAGAATTGAAGCTGTGAGGACAGGTCGTGAGTCGTGCTTGGGTAGCTCAGTTGGTAGAGCACTTGCCCGCGTAAGGCAAAGGTCCCGAGTTTGAGTCTCGGTCCGGCATACAGTTTTAACCTGTCAGGAGGTTTTATATCAGGGCACACTCTGCTGCAGTGTAAAAATCTCATTCAGGTCCACTACCATTCTATTGCACTATTAACGAAAAATAGCGGGAAACATTACCGTAAACCTCTAGCAGTAACTATCTGGAGTGACAGAAAGAAATGGAAAAGGCTCGTAGGGTAGGCGTGTGGTTGTGGAGGTCCTTGCCACATGTAAATTAAGTATTTTGTCACGCCATGTTTTAAGAGGTTTTTTTTCTACATGTTTCTGTTACCATTTGCAGCCATTAGTGCATGAGATTGTCAGGTTCCATCATTTGCCGGGTGAAGCGCGCATATAGTACTGGTGATAGAGGCCGGCTCCTGATTATAAATTGCCTTCATTAACGCACGTTGCTACAAATTCTTTAAGTGTCGGTGTGGTACGTGATTAATTCCTTGTATTTGTTATTAAGCCTGAAAGCAATAAACGTGTGCAGATCTTGTTTTGGTGCCGTACTGGCTTCAAAAATAAAAATAATTTGTTGCTTTGGGAAAATATATTCTTGGTCTAGCAACATCCAGTCCCAGCTCCCCCGTCTCCGCCTTTTAAAAACATTCAGATATGGTCCTCTGTTGACGACGAATTCATTCGTCAGAATCTGATACTTATCTCGGTAGTGTGCTAGTTGGCAGCCACAGCGACTACGAACTTAAATTATTAGTATCGTGACAGATAGTTTAAAATGCAACTTAGGTCAAAAAGGTATCTGTTGTACAGAAGCATGCTGTAATCATATTCTGTACAGTTGATAAGCGAGCATCCTGCAGAAGCATGCTGATGGATCTTGGGATTCTCACACTCATGTGTCGATACATGTACACCTTAACGATATTTGTGGCTAATAATAATGGTGAACGTAGGATTAACTCTGAAACTCATTTCGAGAGTACTAGAAGTGAAAATAATTTGCACATTTGCTTTGCTTCCCTGTCTGGTGTTCACAGTGGTCCAAGTGCAAAAGCCCTTGACCAACTGCGGCAGATACGAGACAAGAAACTGGAAATTCCAAGATATTCAAAACTAAAATACAAATGTAATTTCGTGAAAGGTCTTTCTAATATTTATCAGAATATTTCGGCTTGGATATGTAAATTTATACGAAAGTAACACTTTTATATTCACATTAAACACGCTTTAGCTTTTGCAGTATACAAACAGCTGACAGTGTTCTCCAAAATCAGTAAAAATACACAAATGCTTATCACAAAATACTAGAGTTTAAAAAACTGCAGCGTTAGGAGAGAAGTGATGGAGTGTTTTCGAAATATCTGCTTTTCTATAAAAACAAGTAATTCTCATAATTAAAAAAGTGAGAAGATTAGTACTTGTCGTAATTGGTTATTAGTCTACTTTAATTAACCCACTAAAACTGAATGTACGCAGTAATGAAATAAGATCAGTTTCACAGTATAAAGAGACTATTTGAAACTCAGAGACTGCTCTCTTTGCCACTGAATATGTTTTACAATAAATAAAGGAAAAAATGAAAATGCGAAACTTATACATCTTTGACTCAATTGTCTACTGACGTTATCTCAACAGCGTTAATATGGTATTTAATAATAACTTATCATCGATAAGTCAACAACATAAAAATAATAAATCGTAAAATAGTCCGTACCATTTTCACAGGTCTCAATTTGATTCTGTTCGATCAGACTGAGTGTAAATATTATGTACCTTACTTATGAAAGTAGATCATCAATTCTCCTCCTGATGATGAGCGAACAGCGTTCCTCATCTCGCCAATGAACAAAAGTAACACTTTTATATTCACATTAAACACGCTTTAGCTTTTGCAGTATACAAACAGCTGACAGTGTTCTCCAAAATCAGTAAAAATACACAAATGCTTATCACAAAATACTAGAGTTTAAAAAACTGCAGCGTTAGGAGAGAAGTGATGGAGTGTTTTCGAAATATCTGCTTTTCTATAAAAACAAGTAATTCTCATAATTAAAAAAGTGAGAAGATTAGTACTTGTCGTAATTGGTTATTAGTCTACTTTAATTAACCCACTAAAACTGAATGTACGCAGTAATGAAATAAGATCAGTTTCACAGTATAAAGAGACTATTTGAAACTCAGAGACTGCTCTCTTTGCCACTGAATATGTTTTACAATAAATAAAGGAAAAAATGAAAATGCGAAACTTATACATCTTTGACTCAATTGTCTACTGACGTTATCTCAACAGCGTTAATATGGTATTTAATAATAACTTATCATCGATAAGTCAACAACATAAAAATAATAAATCGTAAAATAGTCCGTACCATTTTCACAGGTCTCAATTTGATTCTGTTCGATCAGACTGAGTGTAAATATTATGTACCTTACTTATGAAAGTAGATCATCAATTCTCCTCCTGATGATGAGCGAACAGCGTTCCTCATCTCGCCAATGAACAAAATCCTGAAGTGAGCACAAGAGTACTCATAGACACTAAAAGATAAATGCAAGTTATTTTGAAAATTACTGGTAACTGTCGTCCCATGTAGTTACAGTTTCGTGGGAAGCGAATGCTTGGAAAATGAAGGACACAACGAAAAGTTACGTATAATGAGATGCCACCAGTATCATTCCCATCACTGCCACTAACGTATAGAGGGACCCTCAACAGGCAGCGGTACATCAGAGGTTTTTTTACAGCCCGAGGCGTATCACCTGCACAGCCCTCAATACCGGGGGTAATAATTTTTTTGTAGAGTACGTGAATTAATTGTGCGCCATACGAGTTTCACCTTTTTTCTGCCTAAATGTTATCAGTTGTTCCTGTTTCACTTCTACGTATGTAATTACCATTCATACATCAGCGAAAAGGACTAATTCCCCTTTCCACCAGCCCCCCACAAAAAAGTCTAAGCTAAACTAACTTCGGAACATCATTCATCTGAACAGAAGTCACTGTACTGCGCACAAATACGGCAGCAACCATATTTTACGGACTATAAGACGCTATGGACTATAACACGCACCTTAATTTTAAGCACTTTTTAAAGTTACATTCTTGCCATTTTCATTATTAGATTGTAAAGCCAGACTAAAAACAAATACTTTATAAAACCGATCTGACTTTAAAATCCCTAAAAATTGTCATCTAGTCTTGGCCATTTCGCATTCAGTCTTCTACATGCACATTTAGTCCTACTCATATTTTTTTTCAGTACTTCTTTACTAGCCCGCCAATCGTGAAAAGTTTTTTCTGTTGGCAGAGGTCCAAAATACCTCTCAGTTGCTATGTTTCCATGTTTTTTCTGAACATGCCGTTACTTTCAATTTATAGCCCGCATCGTGTGAATATCTTTTATTTTATTCCAGTACGAAACTAGCTTCTAACGAAAATGTTGTACTGTACTGAGAAAGTAATGTAATCAAGAGTGGTTAGCCATCTCAACAGTAATGGAATACTTAGTAAACCACAGTTTGGATTTCAGAAATGCTGTTCTACTAAAACAGCAATATACAATTTCACTGCCCACATAATAGAGTCTTAATTGTAAAATGTCACGAATAGGAATTTTCTGTGATTTATCCAAAGCATCTGATTGTGTGAACCATGACGTTATGTTACAGAAATTACAATTCTACTGCATAAATGCAACAGCATATGAGTGCTTTAAGTCATATCTACAGAACAGGAAGCAAAAAGTTTCTTTACATGGATTAAGTGATTTAAGGAAGTTTCCTACTTCATTTAACTGGGCTGAAATTACATTACACAGGGTTCGATCATGGGTCGTCTCCTGGTCCTGTTATATATGAACGACCTCCCTTCATATCTCAAACAAGAAGCTAAACTGACAATGTTTGCTGATTATACAAGCATGATTATTAATCCAGTAAAAGGAATTCTAATAGAAAACGATACAAATAATGTCATTGGGAAAGTTATTGATTGGTTTTCTGCGAATGGGCTTGCTCTTAACTTTGAAAACACACAGTACGGCCAATTTTCTACTGCAAGGAGTACAGTTCGTTCAATAAATATAATACATCAACAGAAATCAGTAGCCAGGGTAGAGCATACTAAGTTTTTGGGTGTACGTATAGATGAGAATCTTAATTGGAAAATTCATATTTTGGATCTCCTAAAGAGACTAGTTTCATCAACTTTTGCAATCAGAATAATTGCTAATTTTGAGGATACAGAAATTAGGAAGCTAACATACTTTGCATACTTTCACTCTCTGATGTCATACGGAATAATATTATGGAGTAACTCAACACTTAGGCAAAAAGTATTCACTGCTGAAAAGAAAGTGGTTAGAATAATGTGCAGGGCTCATAGTCGCACATCTTGTAGGCATCTGTTTAAAATGTGAGGAATTCTTAAAACAGCCTCCCAGTACATTTACTCAGTAATGAAATTTGTTCTCAGCAACATGGACCAGTTTAAAAACAACAGAGTCACTCATGATTATAATACCTGAAGACAGAAAGATTTACACCATCCTCTACTTAACCTATATTTGGCACAGAAAGGGGTAAAAGATGCTGCTATAAAACTTTTCGATAAGTTACCAGATGAAATAAAACGTCTGAGAGACAAAATAAATTGAAATCATATCTCCTTGACAACTCCTTCTATACCATAGATGAATTCTTGAATAGGAATAAATAAATCTACAGGTATAATATATGCATTTTGTGCCATTTAAGGGAATGGGGTAGTTTATAAAAATTTTGGGCTTTTTTTTTTTTTTAAAGAAACCTTGATTGATGTGTGCATTTCTTATGCATTTGACACGTTCCACATCATAACGGTTTCCGTGAGACTGATCAATGAAACACGCAACTAACTAACTAACTTACTGATAACACAGATCACTTTCAATTCACGTTTTGTTAGACAGTGTTTCGGGTTTGTGATGGCGGGGCGTGAGGGTTGAAATCGTTCAAATGGCTCTGAGCACTGTGGGACTTAACATCTATGGTCATCAGTCCCATAGAACTTACAACTACTAAAACCTAACTAACCTAAGGACAGCACACAACACCCAGTCATCACGAGGCAGAGAAAATCCCTGACCCCGCCGGGAATCGAACCCGGGAACCCGGGCGTGGGAAGCTAGAACGCTACCGCACGACCACGAGCTGCGGACGGGGCGGGAGGGAGGGAGACGGTGTTAGCAAGCTTGTGAATCCCCGCGACTCTTGTTCGTCGCATCGGTGCACTGCTGCTGCCAGCTGAATCCAATGTTGCCAGATAGACATAGGTTTCGTACGCAATATGTGGCCATTCTTAAGACTGACGGGAATTTTAAATCGAACACTGGATATTTTATAGTAATTTCGAGTAAAAGACAACCGTGAATTTTGGAGGCAATTTTTCGAAAAAAGTGCGTCTTTTAGTCCGTAAGATACGGTAATTGAGGACGTCGAGGATGTAGGCGAACAAATAAAATTCCGTCTTTCTACATTTCCAGGGGAGCTTCAGCGCTGTGAACTATATATTTATATTGTCTTCCCTTCTACGCCGTCAAGTCGAAGAATCATCGATGGACACTTCCGGTAGGTTATTTTCGTTTGCAAATGTTCTTCAAGTAACAAACTTTGTTTTCCCCAAGAAACTTTATAAGATTTTTCAAAAGCAGAATGGTTATGCCGATTCCAGACCACTTCGACCATTGCCCGTTGAGTTGCCTACACGCAGGGGGTCATGACGTCACGTCATAGTCCGAATTATTCCTGTCTCGTTAGCATCTGACACCAGCACGCATATTGTGCAGTCTTTGTGTCGGCTCTTAGTCACAAATTCAGTCGTCTCATAAACTGCTTCTTATAGATGCATGTTTTGCTTGATACTTTCCGTCGTGTACGTCTTTTCACTGTTAACTCAGAATTTCGCAGAAAATTTTCTGTCTTAGCACTTATGAGAGCTACAAAAGATTACACCTATTCCAAGTAGGTAGTTATTCGATAATTTAAGATATTTCTCGATTTATCGTCTTAAGTAACACACAGCTATGGAGAGTTTGTCGACACGTCTTCAGATCCATTAATGTTAACGAATAGTGCAGTTTCGTGGGGCATAAGAATATATGATTCCTTTTGTCTTGATATTCGGCAACAAACAAAGCTCTTCTTACTACACTGAGAACAATAAATTGGTCCTCGTGGCATTTATGTATGGAAAGTAACTTTAAAGTACTTCGATTTTCATCGTTTCTTTTTTACCAATGTAATTTTATAGTTTAGCTCTTAGCATATAAAACAGCATTCTATAAAGGTTACATAACAATCCTAGCCTATGGTGATACCACGCCGTGTACACTAAGCTCACGTGACATATTCTAGCGGACAGTATTTCAAATGGTTCAAATGGCTCTGAGCACTATGGGACTTAACATCTGAGGTCATCAGTCCCCTAGACTTAGAACTACTTAAACCTAACTAACCTAAGGACATCACACACATCCATGCCCGAGGCAGGATTCGAACCTGCGACCGTAGCAGCAGCGCAGTTCCAGACTGAAGCGCCTAGCGGACATTACTAAATCAGTATGTTATCGCTTCTTCATTATGGCCTAAACATTATCTCGCACTATGGGGCAGTTTTTTCGATATAAATTCAGAATTTCAGAGGAAATTTTCCTTGTTTATCACGTATGAGAGCTGCAAATGACAGACTTAAGGACGGAAAAAACACGAGAGCCGACAGCATTACATAGAGATACAAGGTTTCATCTACTTAAAAACAGTTTCTCACACTTTCTTTGGTAAACTGTGTATGTCTTATGGGCATAAAAAATGTAAGTAGATATCGCATGTTTAACTACCGTGTATTTTTTCCAAGTCGGTAGTTAGTCGATAATTGATAAGATATATCTCAATCCATGACATCAAGAGCTTACAAAGAGTATCACGAGACGCAGTTCAAGAAGCATGCATTTCAACTACCCATTACAGTTTATGAGGCCTGTTGAAAAATAAAGCGAATGCTGATGTGTAGAAAATACGTAGTACAAATGTGTCTTCTCCACAACAGCCATCACAAACAGGTGATGGAGACCAATGCATTTGGCTCTTGGCTCAGGGCAAAATTCCGACTCCTTAGGTATGATTATTATTATTATTGGATTGTGGGACGCTCAACTGCGCGGTTATCAGCGCCGTACAAATTCCCAATCTCGCCACTTGACATGATGAGGACAACACAAACACCCAGTCATCTGACTCCTTAGGTATCAGCATGTCTAAATGCATTTCTTTACCAGCCGCAGCATGTCTGGACTTGTCGACTTGGTGAACTTTGAAACTGATTCACTGGCAAGCCTGAACTCATTGACCATGCATTTTGCAAGCCCAACTCACCTCGAACCATTGAAATATGAAACTGATGCATAAGCAAATCTGAACTCGCAGATTATCCATTTTGCAAGTCCCAACTTGTCAAGTTAACTGACATGTTCCCCGTCTTTATGAAATGTCTTATGCGTGATCTATTGAACAAGTATCAATGTAATGTAATGTAAGGCTTACTGAGTCTGTGAAACATGAAACTGCATCACTATGCAAGTGCAGATGACATTAACTGCTGACTCAGCCAGAAGGGAGTGTAAAACTGGAAGCATCAAGTCGAGGAAGGAATTGATCTCATAACATTTTTTTGTTCTTAGAACACATGAGCAAATCTCCAATAAATGTAAGTCTAATATATATACAGGGTGTTACAAAATGATCTACACAACTTTGATAACGTATATTTCGGAAACGGCGATAGCTAGAAAGGAAAGATTTGCATCATCATATTCACACGCACCTAAGCTTTTTTGTTTTGTTTTTGCAGGGCCGGCCGGAGTGGCCGAGCGGTTCTAGGCGCTACAGTCTGAAACCGCGCGACCGCTACGGTCGCAGGTTCGAATCCTGCCTCGGGCATGGATGTTTGTGATGTCCTTAGGTTAGTTAGGTTTAAGTAGTTCTAAGTTCTAGGGGACTGATGACCTCAGAAGGTAAGTCCCATAGTGCTCAGAGCCATTTGAACCATTTTTTTTTTTTTTTTTTTTTTGCAGGTTAGTTATTGATGAAAATGCCCTCCCCCCATCAGATGGAACAGTACGTAGAATGATTGACACAGACCAAATCTGACATCCAGATCTAGTGTAATCCCATTAGATTTTGTTTGGAGCTCTGTGAAGGATGCTGCTTAACAGATCCCAGTGTGGGACCTGCAGGAGCTGCGAGGTTGCATCAGAGCATGAGGTCTCCCGTCCCGATATAAGCCTCAGTTATGTAGTCCAATGGCTGTGGTCTCTCTTACTTTGTGTAATATGGATAATTACATGCTTTCCTATCTTGAGTATCCCATGGATTTGAGCGTCCGTCACTGCATTAATGCCGATGAAGTGAGCAGAGTTCCCCATGAAATAAATACGAGCTGTATTCTTGCTTTGGATGTATTAGAAAACAGTATCCTTCAGCTAGCTTCTTTTGTAGATGTAAGTATCCATATCACTAGGCGGCGCTGCAGCCCCTATGAATATTTCTTCATATTCATTTTATGTTTTTCTTAATGGAAAATTGATTGCTGTCTCTTCTTATGGGACTGCTTCTAAAACTTCAAGTAAATCGTTGCATTAATCCAACAAATGTCTTAGCTGTTTCACAAAAAAATGACGTGCTACGTTGCAAAGTGCGATAGGTCACAGATTCTACACTCTAAGCCTAAAAAACAACGCACCCCGCAGGAGTTATGCAAACTAATAAACGTACAGGTATGGACAACGCAAAATGGTAACTTCGATAGCCGATAGATGAGTGAGCGACGCTGGATGAATAGTAAACAGGGGCAGTAGTAAATAGACTTTATTCTTCGCGAATTTCATTCTGTGTACTCAGTTGGACAGCAACTAAGCCTCGCAGGCAGGTGCGTTAACAGTATACACAGACGTCAGCCTTTGAGAGAGAACGTGAATTTGAGCTCAAAGAAAACAGTTGGAGTAATCACCGAAGAGCTCGACATTTGAGTAGGAGCGATGCCACCATTCAGCGAAGTTTACAAGATCGGGTGAACCATGGCCAAACAAAGCGTCATAAAGGAAGCGGTCGGCCTAGACAGACGACAAAACCTGAAGACCGAATAATGGTCAGAGGCACTCAGGGCGCTGGATTCATCATTATCATCGCTTCGACGTGCAACTGGTTCTTCAGTGATCACAAGGACCATTAATAGGCGGCTCACAGAAAGGGGACTGAACACGCGGTGCCCCCTTGCGCCGACAACCAATTGACCTCAGTATACCTAAAAGCCTGATTCCATTGGTGTCTGGACCATTGGGCCTAGAATCTCACTGACTTGAGTAGAACTGTCTTCAGTGATGAGTCCCACTTCGAACTGAGCCCGATGATCAACGAATACTTGTCTGGAGACGCCCTGGACAGCGGCGAATTATCAATCTATCGCCCGCCATACTCCCTGACAACCAGTAGTGATGGTCTAGGGTGCCATTTCTTTTCGTAACAGGACTCCTTTGGTTGTCATCCGCGGCATCCTTACAGCACAGCGGTACGTCGACGATATCCTACGCCCCGTTTTCTTGACCTTCATGATAAGCCCTCCTGGGCCTACATTTCAGCAAGATACGCCCGCCACCACGTGGTGAGAGTTTATACTGCTTGTCTTCGTACTTGCGAAACCCTACCTTGGCCAGCAAGAGCGCCAGATCTCTTTCCATCTGAGAACGTTCGATGCATTATGAGCAGAGGCCTCCAGTCAGCCCGGTATTTTGACGAGCACCGGTTGGGCAGAATTTGGCACTAATCCCTCAGAAGGACATCCAACAACTCTATCGAATAATTTCATGCCGAATAACTGCCTGCATGAGGGGCCCAGATGTGTACCATCGTGTTATTGTCTTGCTCGGTCTGTCAAGCTCTTTCTCTTGAATAAATCATCCAATTTTTCTGAAATTGCAATCATTTGTTTCTCTGTACAGGTACGTCTTATACCGATTTCCGTCTGTGGTGTGGCGGTTTTTCTTTTGTGAGTATATTTGAGTGTACTGCAGTGTAATTTAAATGTATCGTTTCAAACTGTTTTTTCTATCAAAATTTCATTTGATACAGGTGATGAGAATGCAAGATTTGTTGTTCTTCAAAGTTATTTTGTTCACTTAAACATCGAACCCATATTAATCTGAAACAATTATTGAGAAATTACCACAGATTCTATGACTTCAGACAAAGTTCGCGTAACCGATACGTTCTGGTATTAACACTTGAGTTACCACTAAAGTTAAATTTCAACTCAAGGAATTAACTGAAACTATTTCAAGGGATTGTTCGCAGTTAATCACTTTAAAGAACTTAAAGTAGCCTTCTTTCTATTTTTCCAGAATTACGATTCAAGCACTTTTTCTCAAATTAGTTCCTTTTCTCTTACTGTTCATAGCTCCAACTTGCAGCTCTGTTCCAACATGCCTAATATTTTCCAAAATAGGCAGCTCGCTAATAACTTCCAAAGGGGCGTGTCAACTGCTCAACAAAAGTCAAAATAAAAGCCATTTCCTTTAAATATATATGTCACTCATAGGCTTTTCACTATTATTCAAAATCCAGTAAAACTGAAAAAGATCTGCCTTTCTTGTTGGTAGGATAACTGCACTACTCAACATATGCAGTCAACACACATTTAAATTAACACATTTTCATTAATATCACATTGATACAACAAACAGTGGTCATTACATGTACAAGACCTTTTGTGAACTGATACATCGTACATAAATCAATTTCAAACACTTAGTAAGAATGCCCAGAGAATATCTAGCAATGATGGCAGTCACGTACCATCGGCAACCCTTTTGTTTAGTGATCCACACTGCCGATTGCTGCGTCAGTAGAACACCATTGGATCACTTTGCCAGCATCTTCCACGTGCTACACGAAACAAACAGGAAAAACACATTTTAGTACACACATCATACGCAAAATACTTAAATAATCTACTTTTATGGCCTACCTCATGTCGTTCAAGCGGAAGCTAAGGACAGTGCTGCTCACTAAAATCTGGAGGTCTACAAGCAGCAATAGGACATATAAACGAGGACACGCTAGGCTGGACATGGGAGAAACTGGAATATCGCTTACACATCCTGTGTGCTACAGATGGTGCACATACTGGATTCTATGGCTACTAAAACCTTAGCTACGTGTGAACACTATGTCACAAGCCGCACCTTGCTACCTATCCCCATTTCTGGAATATACGTGATCAAAGTCATCAAGATCATTTTGGAACACGCTGTATTACTACAAGCAATCTTACATCTTTTCAACTATTAATTACTTGCTTTAATTCAGGCACGCTTTTTGTCATGTTGCAGAATCTGCAAGCTGCTGGAAGGCGAGAGAGCAGTGGCTGTCGACATAATACCGCAGAACTTGGCACACATGGTATCTCTCCAAAGATGTAAGTGACACCTTTCATCTACTGATTCTACTTCTTCCTGAAAAGTTTACGCTTATGCTGATAGTTCATAAAGCTCTTCCAATCTTCTCTTTTCTCTTCCAGCCATGTTTCCGACCTTGCCAAATCTATGAATACAACTACGTTGTCTTTCCTGTTGCATGCTTTTCTCTCAATCATTGTCAGGGTATCTGTAAGCAGCAGTGACTCGAAAATGCACCCCATCGATCAATGGATTGCAGAGAGTCTGCAGTAGCTAGTACCCGTTTGGGGAAGAAGGCTGTCGACAGAAAAGTCTTTCGGTAAAATGAACATTGTGAGCATCGTCGTTGCCAACTTTGAGACTAATCTAGTAACATTATTTTGTAAGCAATAGTGGGTGAACCAGCACCAAATTGCATTAAATTAGATGATCTTGAATGGGGTTTTGTTGTATCTGCATTTAGTAGTCGAATATGTACGGGTGTGATACATAATACACTTGGTTTAACGAGTCTAAATATTTCTTGGCTGCCTGTTTTCGTGTTTGCAAGAGCAAAATCCATTTAATTAACCAACCACTTAACATCACTTATTCACTGGTCTGCAACTTTCACTTGCCCAAGACAGGCAAAGAAAATCAGATATATCTCAATACATGGAAGGGAGTTCAATGGCATCCGAAATTAGTGATGATTGTTAATCGACTAATGCTATTAATAATCTGTTAAATAAACATGAGAGTTTTGAAGAGGGAGCTTCTGGCTGGGCGTTGAAAAAAATAGTTCAACTGTGTGTTAAAGTGAACGGAAATAGTTTTAAGCAAGAGTACAAGCAGTATTGCCCAAGATAATAGCAAACAGAACAGCAGTAACAAACGTTAAGTCAAAGTACCATCCATGTTTAAGTGGTCAGTGTTACCAGGCTTACATACCACAAATCAGCGTGTAGACCAAGAGCTTAATTATTGGCGATATGAAAAATAACTCTGCCAACATCCCATTCTCTGCAGTGCTGAAGCATGTTTACGGTATCAAAAACTAAAACGAAGACGTCTTTTTAAAATGTGTATGGCATCCGAATTCAAATTATGACTGAATGACTGTGGAAAACAACAGAGATGACAAATAACTGCGAGTTGCACTGCTACATATCACAAAACACCGTTGCAAGGCACACGAAAATATATTAATGTTGCACATTGCTAATACAGACATGTCATTTCTGTTGTATTAAAAACCTACCAGGGCTCATAAGTAGAAGCATTACTGGTCATCAGCATTCACTTATAGTAAGTGGATACTCTCTGTGGTACTTTCATTCCCAGGAACGATTAGATACATATTTAGTTGACTGTGCACGCTAAACCAGCTAACAGTGTCATGCCCAGTGACAAGAACCAGTTTATAAAATTTAGCAAGTTTAGGAACAAATTGAAGCTGCCATTTGTAATTCATGCTGGTACAGAATGAGTAAAACTCGTTGATACTTGCAGCCATAGTGGTGACTGGTAAAAGTATCACCTTTGTAACTGATATGAAATCACATAGTGCTTCATGTCCTCGCTATCCTAATGTACATTTTTCTATAGAAATTTAATTATTCATTGTAACTGCTCAGATAGTAATTGTGTAAGAAATATTGTATGTAAAAACGTTGAATGAGAAAGCACTGAATGTAAAAATTTTGTATATACTGACATTGCATATATGAAAAAACATTGTACGAAAATATTATAATGAATTTTATGTTTATGGAATTTTTTGTATGGGTGTTTTCCCTTCCCATTCCCTCCGAAATGTGGTGTTTGTGCTTTAGTGCGTGTACATATGCGTGCACATGCGCATTACTCATGGCAAAATTTTAGCACTTATATCTTTAACTAACACAACAGAATGTACTAGCTGTCAGCTACAGGGATGTCACTTACTAGGGTAGGTGTTGGCTACATCTTAGGCCATTTTAGTTATATATCTTTTGACTTTCATGTGAATGTTACAGAAATAATGCATATCTTAGAATACGACCATTTTTACGAGACTGACTGCATTATTTTAATATTATGCTGATGAAATACAGAAGTATGTATGTGTACCCTATTTTACGCAAATATCTTTGATTTTCAAGTGAATTTTTCGGAAATAATATGTGTCTTTGAATTTGAGGCCAGTAGCTTGCATCTACATTCTGACTGCTTGCCTCATTTTAATACTAACTGTGATAGGCTGGAGAGAGGAGGGCAGAAAGAGGAAGAGGGAGAGGATGGAGGTTCAAATCACAACTGGGTTAGTTCCACTGTTCTTTGTTTTAACGCCCACCTAGCCCAACTGAGCTGTTCCACATCTTGGATTTTGATTGGCTGGAGAGAGGGCAGGGGGCTGGGAGGGGTTACATGATAAGGGAGGCATGCCTTGTCACATGAAGCATAAGGGTATGTGGCAGCTGTCATATTGCATTGTGACAGCAATGCCCCTTTACAGTAGTAAGCCTCTGTGTTTGTAAATAGTAAAGAAATATATTTCATTATTATGCCAGCTTACTTTTGTTAGAAAATAATGTAAGCTGTTGTGTAATAACATATCTTTCAGACAGTCACTTCGTTGAATATAACAATCACAGACAGTAAAAATTATCATTAAATGTTCAAAAGTACCATTATAGAGATAGTGAAATAATTTAAATTCAGTAATATAAATAAACTAAAACTTAGAATTTTTCATTTCATGATTGATGTGATTGTTTTGGGAAAGTGCGTTCTATTGCTTGCTTGGTTGTTTGTATATGGCATCACATTTATGTTCGAATTTTGATTAATATTATTCCAAAATTATTTAACACAGTGAAATTATATCATATTTATTTATGCAGTTGATTTTTGGATTTGCAGGTAAATGTTATTGCCAAGTAATGCAATTTTGATTGTAATATAGAGTGTTCACCATTAACCATTTCTGCAACGATTGTTTGAGGTCTTACCAAATTACTACATTTAATTTTCTCTACTATTTTGAAACCATAATTAACATTTCTCACATTTCGCTTTATTATCTTATAAAACACTTCTGCTCGTTTTGTGGTTTTATATATGAACTATGTATTCCCTTAACACACATTTTTTCATATAAGTTACATAATAATAATTAATCTCATGACTAATTGATTAATGAATAGAGTTTATCCATTTGGACTGGCGACCGAATTTTTAAACAACTTCATCGATTTGCAAGGGTTACTCAAGATTTCGTGGTAGTTTTTGTTGTTTTTGTTTTGTGTGATTTTCACTACTTTATAATAACCATTCAAAATTTACTTAAGAATAAGTTAGGTATATATTCCACAAATCGCTTGAACGATTCTTTTAGTGGAATTATGTGGAACGAGTCAGTTTACAAGATATGCACACACATCTAGCGTAAATATTAATGAACATATTTTTCAGCCCTACTCATGCAACTGCACATAAAAACTAGATTTTTTCAGGCCATCGGTTTTTAAATAAAAATTCATTTATGGAATAGATGGAGTTGTTCAGGAGAGATGACTTTACGTTAGATGCAAAACTTAATTGCTTTGTTACTTGTCAGACATCTTATGTTACCGGGCAAATGAGCAAACATTTTTGTTTCTGCATACTGAACTCATTTTTGAGCCATTGACAGCTTTAGTAATGAATAATAACGGTATTTTCTTCACCTAGTGCTGTGTGTGTGTGTGTGTGTGTGTGTGTGTGTGTGTGTGTGTGTGTGTTGTGCCAGTGCAGCTAACAGCCTAATCCCATGAAGAGGTACCTACATGATAACTATGGGCGAATATCACATTACTATTATCAGGCTATACCAAAAAGTTATTGAAACTAGTGAATGGCAAACGCAAGTCAAGAGGTTGATTTGAAGATTAGCAATTACATAAAGAGCAAAAGTATCTGAACTTAACTGTCTGAGCAGCTCATTAATGCATTTCTTCCAGTTCAAATTTTCATCAATATATATACCCAAAAACACATTCTCACAGCAGCAGTAACCTGTAACATCTTTGAAAATGTTGTTTACATTACTCATGTGAAACTATGTAAATGTTTATCTAATGTGCTGCCAGTAAACAGAGAATCTAGAAGTGTAAAGTGTTTTCCAGTGAGTTAAACAGCACTCACATAGTGCATCTCTCTAAACGTGTCGAGTTTAAAATTCATAAGAAAAACACAAGGCGATTTCGTCATGCAGAATCATACGCCACGTAACTTTTCACCATATTTCACGTTTTAATAGCTTTGAATCTTTTCATAAACATTTTGAGAGAGGTTAAAAGAACTAAATCTCTAATAAATTTTACTAGACAGTGGAAAAAACTATCTATCCTAGTGCAACAAAGCAATAATGTATACAAAACGAGGTGCCAGCAAGAAAGCAACGAAACATGTAACAACCATCTGAAGATGAGAAATCCAAAAGCAGCCACGCTTTGATTCAAATAAAAGTTTTCAAACCATCTCATGGCTGGTTGATGTTTCAATTGTAAACCTTACAGTATTACAGACACAGTTTTCAAAATGTCGATTTTCGACAAAGCAGCATTATGATTAAAACGTTTTGTGTATAAAGCCATCGGTTCCAAAAACTTAAAAAAGAGTGACCTGATGTACAGCATCAAATGTCTTGGAAATAGCACAAAAATATAAAATTGCGATATTTTGTCTTTTAAGGCTTGGAATACTGAGTGAATTTGCAAGTAGCGGTGTCAGTCAAATAACCCTTCTGGTATCCAAACTGTAATGTGCTAAGTGAATTGTTTCTGCTTAAATTTTAGACTACTCTTAAGTACATTAACACCTAGAAAAGTCTGAAAAGAAAGTAAGGATTTTGGACAATGATTATTTAAGCCTTTCTTGTCACCTTGACACCTTGTCACCTTGAGGTTGAAGAATTCAGTATTTTAATCTGCATAGAAAAATCACTGTGACAGTGCGGCATTCTACAAGGTGCTTCAGGAGGAATGGTAAATATTTTACGAGGTGGTAGTACTCAAATTTGTATTGATTACAGAGATACAGCTGAGGTCAATGCGTTTTCGTTTCGTGTGTTGGTACACAGGTTGCTATGGACGTCTTTATCGAATGTCAGCAGCAAAGTGTTGATGTTCAAGTTTTGAAGTTGAACTTTAGATTACATGAAGTTTTCATTGTGATTTGTTGGCCAAGTCTACCCTACTGTAGCGTGAAACACGCTGCACATATTTACACATATGGAGTATGCCGATATGATATTTGTGTATCGGTTTTGTAATGGAAACGCTGCTGCTGCTTGCAGAGAATACGCCATTCGATTTCCTAACCGCAGGCGACCAGATTCAAGAGTGTTTACTCGTGTGTTCAATACACTACGTGACACTGGTACAATGCTCAGCACTCATATTGCATCTGCGCGAGTAAATGAACAGACTGTGAATGAAGTAGAAGGCATTATACAGTCGGTAGAACGTAGTCTTTCAACAAGCACTTGTAGAATTTCTGTACGTATTACAAGAGCATGGTGGACATTAGGTATGCACAGGTTCCATCCATATCATTTACAGCTCAACTTCGAGCAGGAGATGAAGATGAACCATTGGAATTTTGTTATTGGACACCTGAAAATCGCCAGGTAACCCCATTTTTACTCTTAACTGATGAAGCAACTTTAGCTCGTGACAGCATCAATAACACTCGTAATTCCCATCAGTGATCTAGAGAAAATCCACATACCATTGTAGAGACATTTTCATGAATGCTTCTCTGTAAATGTGTGGTGGTGTTTGATAGATAATCAGCTAATTGGGCCTGTTGTGTTACCGCATCGTCTTACAGGACCCCATTATCCACACTTTCTCGAAAATGAGCTTCCAGCATTATTTGAAGACATTCCCTTGGCTACAAGAATGCGTATGTTTATCCAGCATGATGAGGATCCTGCATATTGTAGTCGTAATATGACATTATCTAAACCTAACATTCCCGAGAAGATGGGTTGGTAGTTATGGGCACGTTTCTTTGGCCATCAAGGTCCCCCGACCTTACTACTTTGGATTTTTGTCTGTGGGGATGGTTGAAAGGCGAAGTCTACAAGAAAAAATAACCGCAAGAGCCGATTTGATCGTTCGCATTATGAGTAACGCAGATCTCATAAAGAACGCAAAGACGACCTCAGAAGAGCTACACATGGTGTTATAAAGAGGAGTCAAAAGATATTGAAGTTGGAGATGCAGTTTTTGAAAACCAACTGTGAACGTCCTCGTTTGCCTTTGCTTTAAGTTTGTTTGGGTTACATACTAAAAACTATATCTTTCTACTCAGTAAAAACTGAACACATGTTACATGGCATTTTTTATTAAAATTCGTCTACACTACCACCTCCTAAAATATTTACTATGCCTCCTAAAACACCCTGTACGTATGTCATGGAGGACATTAGTTACTAAGTTAGCCAATCAAGCTATTGTGCATGCAAATTCAGTTCCGAAGAGCTGTTCTAACTTCATTGCTAATTAACTCAGAAATGGCTCAGCATACGGATTTTTTTCTTAACAATTATTTCTCAGCACAATCTATCGACCTTATAAGCTTTTCGGACTCTTTCTGACCACTCAACAGCATGTAATGGGTATAAGTGCACATATTTCTGTTAGTTACTGAGGACAGTGTATTAAACAACATTACATCAGTATTTACATCACTTGCACACTAGTGATTATAGCTATTACAACTTGTATGTTTCTAGGTTGGGTAGTACCTACAAGGACATGGGACAAGAGCAAGCGATTAATGCTAATTTTCCCTTGGGCAGAAGGTCAGATATTGAAGTGTTGTTGTGTGGACGCAAAATGGTCACTTTTCGCTGACAGTCGTCGTTTACTTCGCAGCCCATACAAGGCCATGCAGAAAACATCAGGCTATAAAGTTCGTGATGTGTTTGCAGAAAGACTGTTCGACGCAAAGAAAAAACAAGCAATACGCTGATACGTGTACATATCAAGGTATGACGTATAAAAGTATGTGATTATACTTATTACACTCTGTATGTAGTTTACCATTACTTAATCCTTACACTATGTGATCAAAAGTATCCGGATAGCTGGCTGAAAACGACTTAAAAGTTTGTGGCGCCTTCCATCGATAATGCTGGAATTCAATATGGTGCTGGCCCACTCTTAGCCTTGATGACAGCTTCCACTCTCACAGGCGCAGCCATACGTTCAGTCAGGTGCTGTAAGGTTTATTGGGGAATGGTAGCCCATTCTTCAAGGAGTGCTGCACTCAGGAGACGTATCGACGTCGGTCGGTGAGGCCTGGCACGAAGTCGGCGTTCCAAGACATAGGATTCAGGACAGGACTTTGTGCAGGCCAGTCCATTACAGGGATGTTATCATATAACCACTCCGTCACAGGCCGTGCATTATGAACAGGTGCTCGATCGTGTTGGAAGATGCAATCGCCATCCCCGAATTGCTCTTCAACAATGGGAAGCAATAAGGTGCTTAAAACACTCCATAACACCACCACCTCCGAATTTTACTGTTGGCACTACACACGCTGACAGATGACGTTCACTGGTCATTCGCCATACCCACACCCTGCCATCGGATCGCCACGTTGTGTACCGTGATTCGTCATTCCACACAATGGTTTTCCACTCTTGAATCGTTCAATGTTTACGTTCGTTACACCAAGCAAGGTGTTGTTTGGCATTTAATGGCGTGATGTGTGACTTACGAGCAGCCGCTCTACCATGAAATCCAAGTTTTCTGACCTCCTGCCTAACTGTCATAGTACTTGCAGTGGATCCTGATGCAGTTTGGAATTCCTGTGTGATGGTTTAGATAGATGTCTGCCTGTTACACATTACGACCCTTTTCTACTGTCGGCGGTCTTTGTCAGTCAACAGACGAGGTCGGCCAGTAGGCTTTTGTGTTGTACGTGTCACTTCACGATTCCACTTCACTGTCACATTGGAAACAGTCGACCTATGGATGTGTAGGAGTGTGGAAATGTCGCCTACAGACGTATGACACAAGCGACACCCAATTACCCTACCACATTCGAAGTCCGTGAGTTCCGCAGAGAACCCCATTCTGCTCTCCCACGATGTCTAACGACTACTGAGGTCGCTGATATGGGGTACCTGGCAGTAGGTGGCAGCACAATGCACCTGATATGAAAAACGTATGTTTTTGGGGTTGTCCGGATACTTTTGATCACATAGGGTATTTAATAACAGCGTCAGCAGCTCTAAAGGAAACAATAAAATAAATAAATAAATATCCTTTGCCAAAGAATCGCACTTGGAATATATCGACGACGATCACGTTAGCTGCACAAGTTGAGATCGTAAGCTTAGAAGAAGCTGTCCTGCCGACCCACTCTGCGGTTCTTCGGCGGAGCAGGGAGCGGTCGACAGCTCTCTTGGGAACTCATAAGCGGAAAGAAATTGACTCTCGAGAGCAGGCGAACTCCCGGTACCTCCCGCCAGTCGCTCACTCCTGCCCCACCGCCCGCCACCACGCTCTACTCGCAAGGAGTGGATTGCTAGGCGACTCAGGAGACATTCCGCTCTTTGCACTCTTGGCTCATGGCGGCATACACTAACCATTTGGTTTGCCCAAGAATTGGATGCTAGCATGAGTCGGTCTGAGGCAGAGCATCCACGTGTAATCCAATAGGGCAAAGAGTGCCAGCCACCGGCAGCTCAGATGGCAACGGATAGGTGCTGGCTGGCTAAACAGAATGAGTGAAACTCTTAGCCCACTTCACTGCGCTGCGGTGACAGCGGCGTGCGCTTACTGCTACTCTGCAGTCTTTCACAAACAATTTTAAAGAAACTGTTCGGAAAAACAATTCTTGTGTTGCATCTTATGGCCTCATTCGCAAGCTTGAAACAATCTTCTACAGTATATGCAGTCATTATGAAAACATTTTTGAAGATAAATCTATGAAAATCTGTATTTGGCTTCTCTGTTATGAGTATGAAACATATTTCACTCTTTTTGCATATTCAACCTCTAAGAGGGTGAAATAGCGGTTAAAAAATATAAGAAAGTATTTCATTATATTAAAAAAATTAAAGCTAAATCAACAGAAATTGTTATTTCACTTCTTGGTTATATATAATGAATTACGTGTTAGGGGATAAAAGTCTGTATAGAAATATCACCACAAGAACGTAAAGGTACAATTACAAAAAAAGAAGAAAAAACCTTGGACTCCTCCTACCATAATCGCTTTTTGGTCAGAAGTACGTTTGGAACAGGCCATACTCCTATGACCTTAATTAGCACGAGAAGTTGACAACATGTTGCAATTTGTGAACAACATAAAAATTCGATTAAATAAAAACAAAAAAAAATTTATCCAGACCATAATCTATGCGAGTGAAGCAGCGACCGCTAAGCTAGCCTTCTATATACACTGAAGCACCAAAGAAACAGGTATAGGCACGCGTATTCAAATTCAGAGATATGTAAACAGGCAGAATACGTCGCTGCGGTCTGCAACGCCTATATAAGACAACAAGTGTCTGGCGCAGTTGTTAGATCGATCACTGCTGCTACAATCGCAGGTTATCAAGATTTAAGTGAGTTTGAGAGTGGTTTATAGTCGGCGCACGAACGATGGGACACAGCATCTCCAAGGTAGCGATGAAGTGGGGATTTTCCCGTACACCCACTTCACGAATGTACCGTGAATATCAGGGATACGGTAAAACATCTATCTCCGACATCGCTGCGGCCGGAAAACGATTCAGCAAGAACGGGACCAACGACGACTGAAGAGAATCATTCAACATGACAGAAGTGCAACCCTTCCGCAAATTGCTGCAGATTTCAGTGCCGGGCCATCAACAAGCGTCAGCGTGCGAACCATTCAACAAAGCATCATCGGTATGGGCTTTCGGAGCCGAAGGCTCACCTGTGTACTCTTGATTCCACGACACAAAGCTTTACGCCTCGCCTGGGCCTGTCAACACCGACATGGGACTGTTGATGACTGGAAACATCCTATCTGGTCGGACGAGTCTCGTTTCAAATTGTATCTAACGGATGGACTAGTACGAGTATGGAGACAACGTCATGAATCCATGGACCCTTCATATCAGCAGGGGATTCTTCAAGCTGGTGGTAGCTCTGTAATGGCGTGGGGCGTGTGCAGTTGAACAATATGGGATTCTTGATACGTCTAGATACGACTCTGAGAGGTGACACGTACGTAAACATCCTGTCTGATCACCTGCATCCATTCATGTCCATTGTGCATTCCGACAGACTTGGGCAATTGCAGCAGGACAATGCGACACCCCACACGTCCAGAATTGCTACAGAGTGGCTCTAGGAACACTCTTCTGAGTTTAAACACTTCCGCTGGCCACCAGACTCCCCAGCCACGAAAATTATTATCTGGGATGCCTTGTAACGTTCTGTTCAGAAGAGATCACCTCCCCCTCATACTCTTTCGGATTTATGAACAGCCGTGCAGGATTCATTGTGTCCGTTCCCTCCAGCACTTCTTCAGACATTAGTCGAGCCAATGCCACATCGTGCTGCGGCAGTTCTGGGTGCTCGTGGGGGCCCTACACGATATTACCCAGGTGTACCAGTTTCTTTGTCTCTTCGGTGTATGTAAAAGGCAACGTCCTGTCTGACTGACTCATCATTGTCCAGCCCAAACCACTACGGATAGAAACTTGAAATTTGGAGAGAGTATTGATCTTATTCTGTAGGCGTCATTTACAAAGGGATGTAGCTAAATTCCATCCACAAAGGGGTGGAATAGAGGATGAAAGGTTATTTGAACATGTGTCACTATTAAGTAAATTTTGAAACTAGACCTACAAAAATTTGTATTGGCTTCTCGATCAGTAATAAAGAAATACATGTTTCAGTATTTTTGGAAATTTAATCACTATGGAGGTTAGTGCGCGAATTTTTTTTAAAAAAAGAAATTATTGTTAAAGAGCTACTAAAATATTTTCAAAGCTACATCTACTGGTATTTGACTTCTCAGTTACAAATAAGTATGTCTTTCAGTGTTTTTGGAAATTCAGCTCGTAAGAAGGTGAGATAGTGGATGAACTGTTTTATGAAATATTTCACTATGGAAGCCATTTTAAAGCCAAATCTATAAAAATTTGAATTTGGATTTTCAGTTAGAAATAAAAAAAATGCATGTTTCACTATTTTTGGAAATTCAACCCCTATGATGGAGAAATAGGGGATTAAGTTTTTGTGGAAATATTTCATTATGCAAGCATTTTTTAAGTTAAATCTATGGAATATTTGTACTTGGTATCTCTTTTAGAAACAGAAAACTACTCATTTCACGGTTCTTGGAAACATAACAATTAATGCGGTGAAATAGGGGTTCAAATGTCTCTGGGCACTATGGGACTTAACATCTGAGGGCATCAGTCCCCTAGAACATAGAACTACTTAAACCTAACCAACCTAAGGACATGACACACATCCATGCCGAGGCAGGATTCGAACCTGCGACCGTAGCAGTCGCGCGGTTCCGGACTGCGCGCCTAGAACCGCTAGACCCCCGCGGCCGGCTCTGGGATGGAAACGATTGGTGCATGGGGTCACGACGCTCAGCAATGAGCACAACGACTTATGTGATGATGATGATGATGATGATGATAGATCTCATACTGCAGGCTTAGGTTAAGAAGGAATTGTTTGAAATTCAACTCCTAAGGGGGAGAAATATGGGATGAAAAGATTTTTGAAAATATGTCGCTTTTAAGGCAATTTACGAAGATTGGTATTTTGTTTTGCAGTCAGAAATGAAAAAATATGTTTCAGCGTTCTTGGAAATTCAGTGACTAAGGGGGTAAAATAGTGGGTGAATGTTCTTTTGGAAATAATTCATTATTAAAGAACTACTACAGCATTTTAAAGTTACATTTATGAAAATTGTTATATGGCTTCTCGATTAGAAATAAAGAAAACGTGTGTTTCAGCGTTTTTGGAAATTCAGCCCTTAAGGGGGAGAAATAAGGGATTAAATTTTTTAAGAAAATATTGCGTTATATAAAATTTTTGAAGCTACATCTATGGAAGCTGGTATTTCACTTCTCTGTTCGATATAAAGAAATATGTCAGGGGATCGAAGTCTATGGAAATATCATCACAAGAACGCAAAAGGCATTGTTAACAAAAATCTTTGACTCCAGCTACCAGAAGTACATTCTGATAAAAAAAAATGGCTCTGAGCACAACGGGACTTAACATCTAAAGTCATCAGTGCCCTAGAACGTAGAACTACTTAAACCTAACTAACCTAAGGATATCACACACATCCATGCCCAAGGCAGGATGTAGCGGTCGCGTGGTTCCAGACTGAAGCGCCTAGAACCGCTCGGCCACTCCGGCCGGCCATTCGGGTAAGATCATGCTGCTGTGGCCTCAGGGTGAAAAGTTTAGGTGTTGCAGTTTGTGAAAATCGCAAAAATTCGTTTAAAGAAAACAAAAAAAGTCTGTGCTGACCATACATCATTGTAGTAGCAGTTGCTAAGCTAGTTAATGAAATAAGGGGTAGAAAGATAATGCTAACGACAATAAAATGATTCACTGAAATACAAATTCTCGACGTATTCATTGCTGCAGCAGGTGTCGTGATGTTCTCTGCTACTCGCACCTACCTTGTTTGGCTAAAAATTGCATATATAAGAAGAAAATACCTTGTCTATTGAAGACAGTTGTGCTCGTATCTGCTAGCAGTGTGGTACATGTGCGAAGGAGCAGGAAAATTCCGTAGAATTGACAAAGAATTCTTGGAGACAACAATTCGTGAGAGATTTTAAATTAAGTTCTGTTATTATACAGAAAACAGACATGAAAATTCATAAATAGCAGATACAAATGTCCTCCAATAAATGGTTCAAATGGCTCTGAGCACTATGGGACTTAACATCTGAGGTCATCAGTCCCCTAGAACTTAGAACTACTTAAACCTAACTAACCTAAGGACATCACACACATCCATGCCCGAGGCAGGATTCGAACCTGCGACCGTAGCGGTCGCGCGGTTCCAGACGGAAGCGCCTAGAACCGCTCGGCCTGTCCTCCAATAGACCACGCTGAATTACAATATCACACTTTAGAAAAGCCATAAAAATAACACCATATACTTCACAATCGTCATAATGCTATTTAGAGAGTGAGAAAGTAATATGAAAGACGACTTATATCCTTTGATGACTCACTGGAAAAGATATCGATCCGTGCGTATTCACAAAAAGACACAAACTGATTATAGACCTACCTTTTCTCACATGGGTACACAACTACGAAAGCACGTCCCGCAGCAACACCTGAAATATCACGTAGTGTGGAATTAACTCAATGCAAGTGGGCAACGACCTCACTATTAGTACTACACACTGCAGCCTAGTAAAGTCCATCTCGAGAAATTCACCAGACAAAATTGTGAACTTTACAGATGCTCAACAGGCAGTACAATGTTAACAGCGCTCAGTGCTGACCAAGCGAAGAGGAAGAATAGTGCTTTCTTCGGTCACACATTGACCTACCAAACTCAAAACTCAGCGCCCTGCAACCTGGCAATGCCCTTCTGTGTTGATTGCTACCTACAACTTTTTCATGTACACTCCTGGAAATTGAAATAAGAACACCGTGAATTCATTGTCCCAGGAAGGGGTAACTTTATTGACACATTCCTGGGGTCAGATACATCACATGATCACACTGACAGAACCACAGGCACATAGACACAGGCAACAGAGCATTCACAATGTCGGCACTAGTACAGTGTATATCCACCTTTCGCAGCAATGCAGGCTGCTATTCTCCCATGGAGACGATCGTAGAGATGCTGGATGTAGTCCTGTGGAACGGCTTGCCATGCCATTTCCACCTGGCGCCTCAGTTGGACCAGCGTTCGTGCTGGACGTGCAGACCGCGTGAGACGACGCTTCATCCAGTCCCAAACATGCTCAATGGGGGACAGATCCGGAGATCTTCCTGGCCAGGGTAGTTGACTTACACCTTCTAGAGCACGTTGGGTGGCACGGGATACATGCGGACGTGCATTGTCCTGTTGGAACAGCAAGTTCCCTTGCCGGTCTAGGAATGGTAGAACGATGGGTTCGATGACGGTTTGGATGTACCGTGCACTATTCAGTGTCCCCTCGACGATCACCAGTGGTGTACGGCCAGTGTAGGAGATCGCTCCCCACACCATGATGCCGGGTGTTGGCCCGCCCTGTGTGCCTCGGTCGTATGCAGTCCTGATTGTGGCGCTCACCTGCACGGCGCCAAACACGCATACGACCATCATTGGCACCAAGGCAGAAGCGACTCTCATCGCTGAAGACGACACGTCTCCATTCGTCCCTCCATTCACGCCTGTCGCGACACCACTGGAGGCGGGCTGCACGATGTTGGGGCGTGAGCGGAAGACGGCCTAACGGTGTGCGGGACCGTAGCCCAGCTTCATGGAGACGGTTGCGAATGGTCCTCGCCGATACCCCAGGAGCAACAGTGTCCCTAATTTGCTGGGAAGTGGCGGTGCGGTCCCCTACGGCACTGCGTAGGATCCTACGGTCTTGGCGTGCATCCGTGCGTCGCTGCGGTCCGGTCCCAGGTCGACGGGCACGTGCACCTTCCGCCGACCACTGGCGACAACATCGATGTACTGTGGAGACCTCACGCCCCACGTGTTGAGCAATTCAGCGGTACGTCCACCCGGCCTCCCGCATGCCCACTATACGCCCTCGCTCAAAGTCCGTCAACTGCACATACGGTTCACGTCCACGCTGTCGCGGCATGCTACCAGTGTTAAAGACTGCGATGGAGCTCCGTATGCCACGGCAAACTGGCTGACACTGACGGCGGCGGTGCACAAATGCTGCGCAGCTAGCGCCATTCGACGGCCAACACCGCGGTTCCTGGTGTGTCCGCTGTGCCGTGCGTGTGATCATTGCTTGTACAGCCCTCTCGCAGTGTCCGGAGCAAGTATGGTGGGTCTGACACACCGGTGTCAATGTGTTCTTTTTTCCATTTCCAGGAGTGTATTTGGACTCAGCGAAATCATCTTACTCCTATCCCTTCTTCACAAATTCTCCTAAGTGTACCTTACTTCCAGATCTGAATACTTCATATTTATTTCATAAACTGTGCTCCATTCACTTGTACTGCAGTTTGCACAAGGGCTGCCCTACATGTGCTTATAGGGCTTGCATTTTATCTTCCGTAACAACTTTTCACCAATCCAAATATGGCGAATAATGCAGTACTTCGACTTTTATGGCAGCGGAGACGGCGTCATCGAATTAGTGCGTCCAGCACACAAGTTCTGTACTTTCAAGTTATTTCTCCTGCACAAAGTTAGTCTATAAGGCCCGGTTTTAATACACTTCGAGCCATTATCACTGTTCTCCAATACGTAGGGACGGGAAAGATAAAGTAACATAACATATTAATAATTCAGCGGAAAGGAATGAAAAAGCGTGTGGAGAAACAAGCGCTGTATCATTTGATAGATACAGAAGCTAGCGAATGTGCCGAGACTCACCCCAATTCACTGCTGGTAGCGCCACGTCACCTTAACGCGTCTGTACGTAGCACATAAGTATTGCACCATAATCTAAGGATGAAATTAAAAGTTAAAGTTCCTTTTCCAAACTTTATCAACATATGTTCCAGTAGCTTAATGTTTAAATTGTCAAATCTCAAATGATCAGACGAATATCTTTCCCTAAATATATCGTTTTAAGAAAAAATAAGTGGCGTTAAATAATAAAGCTAGGAAGCCAAAAATTCGTATGAAGCTTCAAAAATTGATATAAAAACCTTAACTATGAGACCTCACTAAGACACCTCTAACAGTTTTCGAATAATTTACTGAAGAATAAATTTGGAACAAAAACGTCCTTATTTATAGTAGATTAAGAATCAGTTATGTTAACGCTAGAAAGTTCTGTTAGAGTACGTGATTAAACCCACTAAATAGTAGAGCTGTAACAGATTTCAAGACTTCGATGTAAATAACAACCAATACATGGTTTCTTAAAGTTGTAGTTCAGAGGCCATCCATGTTCTACTGTCACATCCGTTCTAGACGACAAAGTTTAAATGCAGGCGAGCTAAAACCTTTTCTGTGAGTAAACCCTACTTAACTTGATTCATAAAAAAATTACGAAGATTCTAAATTAATACACAACAGTGTTATAAAATATTATGTGTTCGAGAGAGCGGCCATTTAGAGGCTACTACCGGGCCATAGAGTGGATGTCAGCATGTGTTCCCTTCGGCCGTCCGCTGCACCCGCGGCCTGAGAGGCAACGACTTCACTTCGTATCCAGCTATCATACGGTCCGCGTCAGTCAAACGCCGGCTTAGGCGGCCGGCCGCGGTGGTCTAGCGGTTCTAGGCGCTCAGTCCGGAACCGCGCGACTGCTACGGTCGCAGGTTCGAATCCTGCCGCGGGCATGGATGTGTGTGATGTCCTTAGGTTAGTTAGGTTTAAGTAGTTCTAAGTTCTAGGGGACTGATGACCACAGATGTTAAGTCCCATAGTGCTCAGAGCCATTTGAACCATTTTTTGAACCGGCTTACGCGCGGCTTCGGCTGATGTCACAGCCACGCCGGAACCAAACGCATGTTTTGGATACAAATAGGAAGTGAACTAGCGAGGCCTGTACACCGTCCTGGATCGCTTAGAGTTCACGGAACCAACTGTTCGTGTGCCGCCCGTAATGTTAACAAAACCGTGTAGCAAGTGGTGAGATTATTTTCCGCTTTTGTGGCGAACAATTAACGTAGGTTATTGGAAGTGAGGGTGAAAGACCATTTATTAGGAACTTACCGTAGAGCTCACCTCTGAACTGCTCATAGTGCTGTTTATGATAGAGACATCATTATTATTACTGCTATCAGGAATATTACTATGTTGTGCGTGAGAAAGTTTATCAAATATATCAGTTTGTTAGAGCCTAAAACTTTCATTTATAATATTTCCCGATCCCGCTGAGCAAACAGAGTAGAAACATTTCTTTCAGGGAACGAAAGAAGAATGTGGACTTGCAAACTGGAAACTATGGTCAATGTGTTCTCCATCGCTTTCTGACTGACCACAAAAATAGTTCTCAGCAGCATGTAAAAGGCGGCGCCGCAGCGCCACAAGCGGTAGCATATTGCTAGGTGTCTCGCAGCCATGCTCACGAAGCTGAAAGTCACATGGCGTGAGGTCAACTTGATTATAGCGCCAAAAGGGGCTGCCCCGCAACACGAGGCGATTGAAGAAACGGGGAAAAGGCCGCGTGTGTCAGTCAGCGAGCAGTTGCAGTGGACCTGGTGGTGTTCATTACAACAAGGCACGGAGGTAGTATTTGGATGACTTCACACGGGGAAGAATCACCGGGAAACTTGAAGCACGAAGTGTGACCAGTGTAGCCAGGAGTTTGGTATTGTTCGCAGCATTGTTTCACGTGAATGGGGAGCGTTCTGAACAAAGGCACTGCTGCCCGAATGAGAGGAGGCAGTCGACCAACATCAACTATACGAGCATACGACAGCTACATTGTGCAACAAGTAGGAAGGGACCCTCGTCAAACGCCAGATGTAACTGCAACCACATTTAGTAGGAATTCAGGGCATCCAGTCTCACGGCCCATTGTGGCAGGGGGATTTCACTGGGGTGGCCTCTTTGCCTGACGACCAGTATACTATGCACCACAGACACCCACACGTCGGAGCCAACGTTTGCGATGGTGGCAAGGGCTTAGGGACTGGACATACGAGGAGAGTGGTCGCCTATTCTTCTAGGACGAGAGCAGATTCGGTCTGAATATTGATTCTGGACGTATTCTCAATGACGGGATGTGGAAACACGTAAGACAAGCAAGAACATTGTTGTACATGGTCTTGGTCGTTTCGACGGTCAGGGTGTTATGGTTTGGGATGCACACGGTACACTCACCAGTCAATGTTATTGTGACACTACTCCTTCTCCATGTGGGTCCTTAGGGGTGCATTCCGAGTTGACTTCATTGTTATGGGTGATAATGCGCGACCACATCGAAGACGTAGGTGGAGATCTTGGAAGAAGAATATATTAGGCGAATGGACTGACTTGCCTTTTCTCCGACTTCAAACCCACCGAGCACGTGTGGTGTGCGTTTGGGAGACGCATTGCAGCACATCCAAACGCACCAATGACCGTTAGGCAGTTGTTAACGTCGCTCTTAGATGGTGAGACGCCCTACCCCAACAACTACTTACCAACCTGTTGCTTCCCTCGCATAGACTGTATGGTCTGCACAGATTTTTTTTGTTCCTCTTTAATCGAATTTTTATATTGTTCACAAATTGTAAAATCCTCTAAACTTTTCACGCTAGTTAAGGTCATAGAAGCATAGTCTTTCCTGAATACTTCGACCAAAAACCGGTTCTGGTAGCTGGAGTCCAAGCTTTTTGTTAATCATGTCTTTAGCGTTCTTGTGGTGATATTCCCATACAAACTTTCTGCTGTGTCGTCCGAACAAGACACGGCCAGGGCAAAAGCACCACAGGCGCAAAGATGCGAGCTGGTACCAGTGCCATAGAGACTTGCCACTTGCACGAGTTCCACTTCGCCTCGGCCAATTGCCGGCCGGGCACAATTGGAGGGCGTTGCACAGCGCGTATTGCTGTCCGTGAAGATCGCACATTCTATTTAGAACCATGTCCCGCCTTTTGTAATGTCCAGGACATTGAGGTGACTTCAGTGCAATTTTTGTCTTTGAATAAAAGTGTCACTTTTGTTGGTCTCATTGCGTAGTGTTTTTAGTTAAATTCGGTACCATGCTGTAGCAGTTACAGCGACCTGTTTTACTTGTCAGTGACACATCATACGAAAGTTATTTTGGTCCATAAGTTTTGCACACCAGTGTAGAATGAGGTTTGAAGTCAATGCTCTAGTTAAAACGCACTTATGCTATTTTCGAATAACACTCTTACTTCTTTGCTTGTGCTTTGCGTAAGTTTTGCGATCTCAGAGCTTAATCTTTGAAGTCAAATTGCATTATTAATGGGTCATAATATGTGTCCAGAGGAATGTTTCAGAACAGAAATTGGGTTAATTATCTTGTATGAGCACTTAGGTATGGTTTCAAAAGTATTGGTAAACTTATAAAATCTACGTACGCTGGCGATAAACTGGCATTTGACCACCCAAAACGCATTATCGTATAACTTACACAGAGGGAAGCATAATTATTTCGACTAGCTTAGCGACTGTTGCTTCCCTCGCATAGACTGTATGGTCTGCACAGATTTTTTTTGTTCCTCTTTAATCGAATTTTTATATTGTTCACAAATTGTAAAATCCTCTAAACTTTTCACGCTAGTTAAGGTCATAGAAGCATAGTCTTTCCTGAATACTTCGACCAAAAACCGGTTCTGGTAGCTGGAGTCCAAGCTTTTTGTTAATCATGTCTTTAGCGTTCTTGTGGTGATATTCCCATACAAACTTTCTGCTGTGTCGTCCGAACAAGACACGGCCAGGGCAAAAGCACCACAGGCGCAAAGATGCGAGCTGGTACCAGTGCCATAGAGACTTGCCACTTGCACGAGTTCCACTTCGCCTCGGCCAATTGCCGGCCGGGCACAATCCGCCAATGACCGGACGACAACGGGGAGAAGCCTACTCGGAAGACGGAAGAGTAGCTCTCGCCCACTCGGTTACAGATCATCATACAGGGCTGACTTAGACAGGGACTGTCGTTTAGTGAACTTTTAGAAGTGAACAGACAGTAGTTGCAAATTGCACGTGCTATGTACTGTGAAGTTTCCATACGATTATTTGCATTAGCCATTCAGGGCCTTGTGTTATATTACATGCAGCGTTGCAGAGTTCATTATTTAACAAGTCACAAAGATAGGTCAACCTTTTTATCTCCTTTGTGTGACTTACTAATTTGTTGAAGTGTTGTGGAACCTTCGTTCTATCATGTCACCTGACCAGGGGGCATAGCTGTGAAATAGCTGCAGGGAAAAATAGTCTTAGCGGTGTACTCCACCAGAAGCCGTTTCAAAAAGTCGCAAACTCTGCCTACAGTAACAACAGTGGCAACTCGGCCTCCACAACAGCAGCGACGAGGCCTTTACAAAACTGGCGTCGAGGGTTTACAAAACTTGCATCTTCTAACAAATATATCTTTGTATCTAACCGAGAAGTGAAATACCGGTTCCCATAGATTTAAACATTTTTAATATAACGAAATATTTTCTTAAAATTTTTCATCCCGTAGTTCACCCAGTTAGTGGCTGAATTTCCAAAAACAGTGTCCGCCTTCTTAGCTGGGTGGTAACGTGCTCGCCTCCCATGCAAGCGGGCCCAGGTTCGATTCCCCACCGGGTTGGAGATGTTCTCCGCTCGGAGACTGGGTGTTGTGTTGTCCTCATCATCATTTCATCCTCCTCACCGGCGCGCAAGTCGCCCACTGTGGCGTCGAATGAAATAAGACTTGCACTTGGCGGTCGAACTTCCCCGACTAGGGGCCTCCCGGCCAACGATGCCATATGCTCATTTCCATTTTCCAAAAACAGTGAAACATTTTTCTTTTTCGTTTCTAACCGAGAAGCCTGGTACATACTACTGGCATAAGATTGCGTGGGAGTGGAAGGACCGGACAAAATAAGGACTGAAGATTATTAACACTCCTCAGGGAAAATAATTTTACCTAGTAGGTCAATGGGACCCTGAGGTATTAAGACAAAACCATTCAACTGGATAAAACAATTTAGGGACAGTTTCTGATAATCGATAGAACAACGTCTTCACAGTTTTAAGGTTTAAGTACAAAACTCAAGAATACTCCAAATAACAGTGTTTTACAATAAGTATAACATGATAGAAAAACAGTCTTCAAAACAGGCAGGCAATAAACATTGCTACAATATGTGGCTAAAATACAACAAATAATTCAGGTTTATCTAGAAGGGAGTTCATTAAAAGGAAAGAAAAACAAAGTTTCTTTATATGAAACTAGCACACATTGGGGCAATGTGGTCCGGACGAACGGCCCCGAAATTACGTAGGGCAGGCCCGATACACTGTTCATCACACACTTTTTCTAAGCAACCAGCGAGTACGCGCGCCAACGCGCAAACATACGGTCACAGCCTGATGAATAGAGACAAGCAAAACCTTGAGTCTTCAGGTTACACTCTAGTAGTGTAGACAAAACAGTCGTGATAAATCGTTAAAAGATAATTGGGTAACTGGCCATAGCAACTACCACCACTTGCACCTGATTGTAAAGAAGTTCAGCGGCCACCGGGATTCAGCTTCAAATAACGCCACGAAGAGAAAACAGTGAATACTTAAGCATCGCGCGAGACCCAAAAAGTAGGTGGAAGGGGGACGCGAACGGTTGGCTGATTAACCTCACGTACGTTAATCACAAGCTTTGCTTGTAAGTATAACTCACTAAAATACATTAAACAAGATTTTTCCCCGGAAGACGCACAAGCTTGTGCGGACCAGGCAGAAAAATATTGAACATGACGAATAATGACACACTGAACATTTAAAAAAATTACAAATCGCCAATAATTTAAAACACATAATCAAATCACAACTCTATGATAGTTACCAAACTGAAGCTGTTATATTGTCGTATGAGCAACACGCTTCTCCGATCACCTGGCCAGACGCAGGAACAGGGAAGAACAACAACAACAACAACAACAACAACAGCAAAAACAGGAGGCTGAACCGAGTCCGATATACAGTAGACGCAGCAAGACACAAACATGCGCAGGAAGCGAGCCATTCACAATTATTACGCTTACAGCGGGAAGCAAGATCAGTCTTTACAAATACACAGTAATATTTAAAGAATTAAAAGTACCTCACCGAGCATCCAAAGCCGCTGTGCGGTGACAAACAGTGGAAAAACGTGGAGCCGCCTGGAGATGTGTGGATGACGACGACCCACAGCTCGCCTACAAATCCGGCCGCCCAAAGGAAAAATGAGTCCACTCTCGTTTGCGGAAGATGCTCAGCCAGATAAACTTGGAAATCACACGGGCGGCAGGACAAACAGCCAGCCCGTTGCCCAGCAGACCTGCTATGTCAGTGCTGCTTCACTCACTGCTCATCCCAGAAAATGGCCTCAACGTTACTCGCGGCAAACGTGTCGTGCACACTTCACGCCAAAGATTGTGTTCCAGGAGACATGGCGCGAGCTGTCGATCGCGCAACGGTTCAAAGCCAAATACCTATTTTCAGAGATTTAGCTTTAAATTGCTTTCACAGTGAAGTATTTTCATAGAACTTTACACCCCCCCCCCTATTTTACCCCCTTAGGGTTGATTTTCCAAAAACAGTGAGACACAATTTTTTTTTTAATTTTTAAGAGAGAAGCCAAATACAAAAAAATGGTTCAAATGGTTCTGAGCACTATGGGACTTAACATCTGAGGTCATCATTCCCCTAGAACTTAGAACTACTTAAACCTAACTAACCTAAGGACATCACACACATCCATGCCCGAGGCAGGATTCGAACCTGCGACCGTAGCAGTCACGCGGTTCCGGACTGAAGCGCCTAGAACCGCTCGGCCACAGAAGCCAAATACAAATTTTCATAGATTTAGCTTCAGAAATGTTTGCATAATGATATATTTCCACAAAAATTTCGATACACTATTTCCGCCCCATAGGAGTTGAATTCCCAAAAACACTGAAAAACGGTATTTTTTTATTTATAACCGAGCAGTTAAATACCAATTTTCAAAGACGTAGCTTTAAGAATACTTTATCTGTCCTTTAATACACATTTATTTCCAAAAAAAAAAAAAAAAAAAAAAAAAATCACCCACTATTTCACTCCCATAGGGCTACATTTCCGAAAATGCTGAGACTCGGGGTATTTCTTTATTTCTTACCGAGAAACTAAATACCGCTTCAAAATTGCCTTAATAGCGACTTTTTTTCAAAAAACCTTTCATGCTCTATTTCACCCCCATAGGGCTGTAATGTCAAAAAATCCGTTCTTAAATGACGCCTACACTCTCTCCAAATTTCAAGTTCCTGTCCTTAGAGGTTTGGGCTGAGCGATGATGAATCGGCGAGTCAGGAAATTGCCTTTTATACATTTTCGATAATTGTTATTCATAAAGATCTCATGAATAAGAATTCAAGGTGTTGGTACAGGAAAAGCATTGTGGCTCCAATTAAAGGAAACACATTTTAAAGCACCAAACACTCTGCAACGATTCAGCCTATTATAGTAATATTTTTCCTTTCAATTTCGTTTCAGCTAAGTCCTGGCTACCGATAGTCGTTCTAATTCTCGCTCAGTATTTCGTTGGTGTCTCTTAGTATTGTCACCTATCTATGGACTAACAATTAGCTAGTAAATTTATTTAGACCTTTTGGATCTAAATAACGAAATTGGAAAACATCACGAGCTGGCAAGAGCTCCTGATAAAAATTTATTATTTAAGCGGTTTAGACCCACAGATCATCACCAGGTATCATCATATATTTACAACAACTTACAAGGCGATATAAAATCAATGCCGTCAGATGATACAAAGTCCGTCATTCGTCTCTTGAAATAAAAGAACGACGCCTGTTGTCAATGATATAAATTACATTGTCAATAGTAAAAGTGGATAAGACACTGTAGTATGTAGAGTGCCTCCTCTCGTGGCCTGTAAGCTGAGTTAACATAACATGAAGGAGAGTAGGCTGTTTTTTACTGTTGACGATGTAGTTTATGTTATTTCTATTTTACAGTACGTGTCGCACATTTATTTCCAGAGATGAATCACGGAGCTCATGTTATACGATGCTATTTACTTTGTATACCCTTGTAAGCTGCTGTAAACGTTTTATGACATTTGACTGATTATACAGGGTGGTCCATTGATCGTGACCGGGCCAAATATCTCACGAAATAAGCGTCAAATGAAAAACTACAAAGAACGAAACTTGTCTAGCTTGAAGGGGGAAACCACATGGCGTTATGATTGGCCAGCTAGATGGCGCTACCATAGGTCAAACGGATATCAACTGTGTTTTTTAAAAATAGGAACCCCCATTTTTATTACATATTCATGTAGTACGTAAAGAAATATGAATGGTTTAGTTGGACCACTTTTTTCGCTTTGTGATAGATGGCGCTGTAATAGTCACATACATATGGCTCACAATTTCAGACGAACAGTTGGTAACAGGTAAGTTTTTTAAATTAAAATACAGAACGTAGGTACGTTTGAACATTTTATTTCGGTTGTTCCAATGTGATACATGTACCGTTGTTAACCTATCTTTTCTGACAACGCATGCTGTTACAGCGTGATTACCTGCAAATACCACATTAGTGCAATAAATGCTCAAAATGATGTCCGTCATCCTCAATGCATTTGGCAATCGTGTAAGGACATTCCTCTCAACAGCGAGTAGTTCGCCTTCCGTAATGTTCGCACATGCATTGACAATGCGCTGGCGCATGTTGTCAGGCGTTGTCGGTGGATCACGATAGCAAATATCCTTCAACTTTCCCCACAGAAAGAAATCCTGGATCGTCCGATCCGGTGAATGTGCGGGCGATGGTATGGTGCTATGCCGACCAATCCACCTGTCATGAAATATGCTATTCAACACCGCTTCAACCGCACGCGAGCTATGTGCCGGACATCCATCATGTTCAAAGTACATCGCCCTTCTGTCATGCAGTGAAACATCTTGTAGTAACATCGGTAGAACATTACGTAGGAAATCAGCATACATTGCACCATTTAGATTGCCATCGATAAAATGGGGGCCAATTATCCTTCCTCCCATAATGCCGCACCATACATTAACCCGCCAAGGTCGCTGATGTTCCACTTGTCGCAGCCATCGTGGATTTTCCGTTGCCCAATAGTGCATAATATGTCGGTGTACGTTACCGCTGTTGGTGAATGACGCTCCGTCGCTAAATAGAACGCGTTCAAAAAATCTGTCATCGTCCGGTAATTTCTCTTGTGCCCAGTGGCAGAACTATAAACGACTTTCAAAGTCGTCGCCATGCAATTCCTGGTGCATAGAAATATGGTACGGATGCAATCGATGTTGATGTAGCATTTTCAACACGGACGTTTTTGAGATTTCCGATCCTCGCGCAATTTGTCTGCTGCTGATGTGCGTATTAGCCGCGGCAGCAGCTAAAATACCTACTTGGAAATCATCATTTGTTGTAGGTCGTGGTTGCCGTTTCACATGTGGCTGAACACTTCCTGTTTCCTTAAATAACATAACTATCCGGCAAATGGTCCAGACACTTGTATGATGTCGTCCAGGATACCGAGCAGCATACATAGCACACCCCCGTTGGGCATTTTGATCACAGTAGCCATAAATCAACACGATATCGACCTTTCCCGCAATTGGTAAACGGTCCATTTTAACGCAGGTAATGTATCAAGAAGCAAATACCGTCCGCACTGGCGGAATGTTACGTGATACCATGTACTTATACGTTTGTGACTATTACAGCGCCATCTATCACAAAGCGAAAAAAGTGGTCCAACTAAAACATTCATATTTCTTTACGTACTACACGAATATGTAATAAAAAAATGGGGGTTCCTGTTTTAAAAAAACGCACTTGATATCCGTTTGACTTATGGAGCTCCATCTAGCGGGCCAACCATAGCGCCATCTGGTTTCCCCCTTCAAGCTAGACAAGTTTCGTTCTTTGTAGTTTTTTCGTTTGACGCTTATTTCGTGAGGTATTTGGCCCGGTCACAATCAATGGACCACCCTGTATAGTAAAGAAATTAGGATGCAATTCAGGTTTCCTTTAGATATACGCTGTAACAGTCGTGAGCATTATTTACCTTTGAAATTGGACGCGGTGAGTTCATGTCAGTCAAGAATGCCTTTAAGGCGACAAAGACACCATTCTCAATACCTCACTGCGTTTGAACGAGGTCGTGTAACGGAGCTACGAGAAGGTGGATGTTCCTCCTGCAATATTACAGAAGCACTTGGCAGAAAAGTAACCACTGTACCTGGTTGCTGGCAGCTGTGGGCATGAAAATGTACGGTCGCAAGACGGCCGGGCTTGGGGAGAGCCATGTGGCACCACAGAGATAGACGCCCATCGTGTTCGGCGTGGGACTCTGGCGCATCATACCATATCTGCAGCGATTTGAGCAGCAGTTGGCACCACAGTGACAAATAACTGCTACGTATCAGTTGCTTCAAGGACAGCTCGGAGCCAGACGCCCTGTTGCATGCATTCCATTGACCCCAATCCATTGCTTTTGAAACTTCAATGGTATCAAGTGAAAGCTAATTGGAGGGCAAGATGAAAGTCTGTTGTGTTCTCCGATGGAAGCTGGTTCTGCCGCGGTGGCAGTGACGGCCGTGCGTTAGTTCGAAGGAGGCCTGCAACCAAGCTGTCAGTATGTTAGACACGCTGGACCTGCACCTGGAGCTATGGTCTGGAGTGTGATATAACAGCAGCAGCACTCTCCTGGCTATCCCACGCACCCTGACTGAAATTTCGTACGACAGTCTGGTGATTCGATCTGTTGTGCTGCTATTCATGAACAGCATTCCGGGAGTTTTCCAACAACATAACACTCACTCACACACCGCTGTTGCAACCCAACATGCTCTACAGAGTGTCGACACATTGCACTGACCGGATCAGTCAGCAGATCTGCCTCCAATCGAATACATACGGGACACCGTCGGACGACAACTCCAGCGCCGTCGACAAACAGCATTAGCCGTCGCTGCATTGACCACCAAGCGCAACATGCATGGAACTCCATCCCACAAATTGACATCCGGCACCTTTGAAATACAAAACATGCAAGGTTACATGGTTGTATGTATCATTCTGGTTGTTACACCGGTTACTGACGTACCAGCATCTCAAATTTGCAATGGTTTTTGCTTACATTACCGAGTCATCTTGCAATGTTAATCACTTAAATACATTACCTGGAAAAAGTATTCCCGGAATTTCATTACTCTACATTAATTATTTTTTGGTGTTGCTATCTTTTCCCGCCGGTGATATAACAAATAGTGCCAACGGTTAGTAATTGTTATGTCACAGAAATCTGGTATTCCAATCATGTGAACTTAACAGGACGTAATAGAACGATACCGACAAACTTCGACGGGCTATAGAGGCTGTCCGAGTAACAAATTGAGGATAAGACCCCATGGCCGAACGCATCATCCAGTGACATCACAGAGCGCTGATATCAGAGGCATCAATGCCTACCGCTAGACCACCCCTACAGCAGTTAGCGTGAGTTTGCACACAATCACCTCCACTCTTAAGGTCCCCGTACACTATCAAACTTATTTGTCAAATTCGCTCTTATCTATATACGGATTTGTCAAACAAGCCCTCACACAGAATGAGATTTTCACCCTGCAGCGGAGTGTGCGCTGATGTGAAACTTCCTGACAGATTAAAACTGTGTGCCGGACGGAGACTCGAACTCGGCACCTTTGCCTTTCGCTCTACCATCTGAGCTACCCAAACACGACTCCACTACAGAGGGAAAATCTCATTCTGGAAACATCCCCCAGACTGTGGCTAAGCCATGTCTCCGCAGTGTCCTTTCTTTCAGGACTGCTAGTTCTGCATGGTTCGCAGGAGAGCTTCTGTAAAGTTTGGAAGGTAGGAGACGAGGTACTGGCGGAAGTAAAGCTGTGAGGACGGGGCGCGAGTCGTGCTTGGGTAGCTCAGCTTGTAGAGCACTTGCCCGCGAAAGGCAAAGTTCGAGTCTCCGTCCGGCACACAGTTTTAATCTGCCAGGAAGTTTCAAGCCCTCACACGATCCAACTTAGTTTTTTGATTTAACCTCAACTTCAAAGCTGTATTTTGGCACTAGTGGGAATGGCTCTATTTGCAGATGAAACATTTTTAACATTGACTGCGGCACTGTATTTAAAGAAGAAGAAGAAGCAGACACAAGACGCTAGTCTAGGGACTGGTTTAAAATGAGAGAGAAATACACACATGGAAAAAAGTTAAAGGAAATGTTACGCTCGAAACCTGATGATCACATCAACTTTTCCCAACTGAATTTTCTAATGTTGAGAAATCGGAAAGAACGACCTGTGTTACATGGTAAAAAGTTTCTAAACGCAAGATCGCAAATATTTCTTTATGTTTAACAACCGGTTTCGATAGATTTTGCTGTCATCTTCAGGACTTCAAATATTTGTTATTAAACGTGTTCATTCTGATTGAAAAGGAAAACGTTTAGTACCAATTTTTTTTGAAAACATGAAGATGACAGCAAAGTCTGCCGAAACAGGTTGTTGTAAATAAAGAAATATATATGGGATCTTGGCTTTAGAAAGTTTTACCAACTTTCTCCGAATGCACAGCGAAACTTTTAATAGTTTCTTTAGAGTTACTTTACCCTCACATTGAAAATGAAGACACAAGTATACGAAAATTCATTCTCTCCTGTTTGGTCCTCTAATGACAGTTCGTTAAAATACCACAACGGGGGGGGGGGGGGGGACGAATAGCCAACATCGTCCATGGAAGAACCGAATAACTTCGATTTTTTTAAATTTATTGCAGTCCTGCTTGTACTGTGTGCGTAGAATGTTGATTTACATCTTAACCTTTTCCACCGTAATACATGGCTGGGAAAGATGCGACATCTCCACTATTCTGGTAACGGTCAGTGCTATTTTTTTAACCTTGATCGCAGTTTCCATAATTGCGGAAACTCGCGATACATTGAGATTAATTGTAATAAAACCCTTTTTCACTAAATATTTGCGGCGAAACATCAATAGAAACAACGTCTGTCAGTTGCTCAAATATTCCGTTTGTCAAAATTTTTCCAAAACACCTCTATGTTTGACAAGTACAACAGCACCGTACGTGGTCAAACATGTGGCAAACATAGTTTGGCAAATATTTTTATCGTGTACATGGGCCTTTAGAGGTCTCTACTGTTGTGCCAGGTGTGGGCGCTTTTGACACCATCTAGTGTCCTACATGTTGTTAGGGCCATCGCGAATATTTGAGCCTCCTGTTAAACTGTATAGAGACCCATGTTCGTCGCCAAATGGGCGTTCTGGCAGCAGCTGGCCCCTCAAACTTTGACGTTGTTGGATGGCTTTTCCGGGCACAGGTTATTTTCCTACAACCCCTCGAAGTTTGTTGGTTTCGTTTTGTTACGACCTGTATGTGGATAGTAGGCAGAAAAGTAGTTAAAGTTAAAATGTAGAAGTGCGCTATGCACAGCATAATCCGCTGAGGGCTGTAATGACAAGCAGGCGAGTCTGAGATGGTGAGATGGATGCAGACTGTACTCTTCGGTCTGCAGGAGCTGAAGTGGACTGTCCAAATCACTGCTGCTCCAGAAGCATGAGCCTGCGGTGAACCTAAATCCGTTTGTGACAGACGACGGCTGTAGACGTCTTCCCGACTGACACTGATATCGCAACAACGCCTCCATCACACCCGGCGAGGTTGTCTGTCTCTAGTAACCTAATTGTCGACAAGACTTTAACCCCAGTCTTTCTTCGTTCCTTCTTTTTGGTCATATGTTTGAGTGGAATGTAAACAAGATTCTCTACAAATTAAAAATGACTTTTTGTCCGAATTTTCATAGCCAAATGAAGAGTGAGAAATAGGGAAATTGGATATCGAATTGACAAGCAGTACTTCTAGTTAAGCAAAAAAAAAAAAAAAAAAAAAAAAAGTTCCTTGGCAGTAATCAGGGAAATTAACTTAGTGATCTGAGAGAAAATTGTTTCATAAACAGCTGCAGGCCTAGCTGTTTTGTGCATAGGTAATTACTTTTGTGTAAAAATTGCGGGTTTCTTTCTTTCGTGCTTAAAAAGTAAAACGAATATCATACTACAGCATATATTGAAAATTCTCTGCTTCACGTTGATCTGTATATTCTTAATGTTAATAGAATGCCAACTGATACTTAAATATAGAGTGAATCGAGGGAAGATGATAATCTGCATATGACGCCTATTTGCTTGTGTTACTTCACTGTGTCAAGAGAGCGCAGCATGCAGCTGTCCACTGCTTCCTTAAGTCCGATTGTCGGACGGAAAGCGGTAGGTGCCTTAGTGAAGGATATTTTTCGTCTTTAGGAGCCAAAATCTATGGTATGAAATAAAATGTAAGCTGTAAAATAATCGCAGATGTACTTAAAAGCAATAATAGTGATTTCTATGTATTTTTATCAGTTCTGTGTTTTTATCATGTAACCTGTACCTCGAAATATGTGTGCATCCAGCTACTTCCCCTTTACTGCCATAATGGAACACGTGATTCAGTTTGCAACTCAGCCTGATATTTGGGGAAGATGCAATATTTTATTTGGGGTAAGATGGACACTCGTAATACCTTCTTTTAGGTTTGTTTATTTGCACACGTTGCCTACAAATTACGTAAGAATCATAAATACAGGCCAATACAGTGAAAAAACCTCCGCTTTGCAATGGAGAATGGTGAAATTAGTGATATGAACTGTTTTCGAAATTGCCAAGAGTATGGGACTCCGTATAGGACCTTAAAAGACCAATAGAGAAAAACGACGACAGAAAACGAAGACTGGGATCACAAAGTAAGACTGAAAGTACAATTTATTTAAGGTTAAACGATAAAGAAATAAGCAAAAGTATATAATAAAATAAAAATTCAGATCTAATAATAATATTAATTTATAGCAAATAATAAGTGTAACTGATAATAATCTGTCAATCAAAATAAACCTTTTTTAATAATAAATATTGTGTACTGATTCTTAAGTTGCCTTGAAGCGGAAATCGAGGAACAACTAGTATTGTACGAGAAGTGACTGCAGACTTCGTCTGCCGCTGTGGACGAGAGGTTCTAGGCGCTTCAGTCCGCAACCGCCCTGCTGCTACGGCCGCAGGTTCGAATCCTGCCTCGGGCATGGATGTGTGTGATGTCCTTAAGTTAGTTAGGTTTAATTAGATCTAAGTCTAGGGGACTGATGACCTCAGATGTTACGTCCCATAGTGGTCAGAGCCATTTGAACCATTTTTGACTACAGACTTCTGGATTTCCTGCTACTGGAGACGGTCTGCGAAAACTCGCATTTCTGTTTGCCGAAGCAAATAATATTCCTCAGCATTTTAACAAAGATGCTCGCAGGCAGACTTGGATTGGTCGCAGTTATTCTTGAGACGCTATCCCGGTCTTGTGAAGAGAAAGTCACAAGGTATTTCCACCGATAGGGCAATGGCTCTCGACAGAGGAGACATTGTACCCCGCCACGCCTTGCTGTGTCTCAGTCTGCTTCTCTGGAAAAGAAAAAGAAGAGAAAGTAAAGGTTTCTGACATGTATGGAAATTGGATATACGTCCTAATCTCCTTCTCGCCCCTGCTTCTGTTCATCTCTCCCTCTCCCTTTCTTTGTCCATCTCCTCTTCCTTCCCCCTCTCTCTAACCTCGAGCCTTGTTTATTCCTACAGAAAATTCAGATTCTGTATTAGTAATCTAATCGTAAACAAATAAGCCATAAATGCAACTTCCCTGTTTGCTATATAATACTCGCCCGTATTAAAATTCAACGTTATGTCAAAATTTCAAAGCAATTCAAGAAGAGCAAAGCAATTCATCTAGAAGAGAGAGTGTGTCATCATTCTTCTGACTTGTTTAATGCTGCCTGCCTTGACTTTCTCTCCTTGCGACCTATGTGCTAAATTATTTGCTCGATGTATTCCAGCACCCTCTATACATGGAAGTTACTCCGTGATATCTTAACAAATGTCATACCATTGTGTCCCTTCTTCTTGTCAGTGTATTCCATATATTCCTTTCCTCGTAGATTGCCTGGAGAACCTCATTCCTTACCTTATCTGTCTACCTAATTTTCAACATTCTTCTTTAGCACCACATCTCAAATGCTTCGATTCTCTTCTGTTGCCGTTAACCCACAGTCCACGTCTGACTGCCATACATTGCTGTGCTCCAAACGTACATTCTCAGAAATTTCTTCCTCAAATTAAGGCCTTTGTTTGAAACTAGCAGATTTCTCTTGTCCAGGAAAGTCATTTTTGCCAGTGATTGTCTGCTTCTTATGTCCTCCCTGCTCCGTCACTAATGGGCTATTTTGCTGCCCTGGTTGCAGAATTCCTTAATTTCATCTACTTCGTGATCACCAATCCTAGTGTTAAGTTTCTCGCTCCTTTCATTTCTGCTACTTCTCATTACTTTCGTCTTTCTCCGATTTACAAAAAAAAAAAAAAAAAAAGTTCAAATGTGTGTGAAATCTTATGGGACTTAACTGCTAAGGTCATCAGTCCCTAAGCTTACACACTACTTAACCTGAATTATCCTAAGGACAAACACACACACCCATAGCCAAGGAAGGACTCGAACCTCCGTCGGGACCAGCCGCACAGTCCATGACTGCAGCGCCTAAGACCGCTCGGCTAATCCCGCGCGGCTCCGATTTACACGCAATCCATATTCTGTTCTCAATAAACTGTTCAATCCATGCAGGAGATCATGTAATTCTTCTTCACTTTCACTCTGAATAGCAATGTCATCAGCGAACGTTATCATTGATGCCCTTTCTCCTTGGGACTTTATTTTCATTGCTGGACCTTTCTTTTATTTCCGTCATTGCTTCTTTGGTACAGAATTTGAACAGTAGTGGCGAAAGATTACATTCCTGTCTTAAACCCTTTTTAGTCCGAGCACTTCGTCCATGGTCTTCCATTCTTATTGTTCCCTTCGCTTCTTAAACATTTTATTTATTACCAGTCTTTCCCCATAGCGTACCCCCATTTTCCTCAAGATTCAATCATTTTGCACCACTTGACGCTGTCAACGCTTTTTCCAGGTCGAAAAATCCTGTGGGCTTGTACTGATTTTTCTTTAGTCTTGCTTCCATTATCAATCGCAAGGTCAGAAGTGCACCCTTTCTTAAAGCCGAACTAATCGTCGGTAGGTAGGTGAGCAGGGCATAGGGACTGCTGAAATAGAAACACTGAATCCAGTGGAGGATACGCGTTTTAATTTTTAATTTATTCCAACCAGCATAAAACAAGGCTTACTGGAACTCCCAGGCACATTAAAACTGTGTGCCAGACCGAGACTCCAACTCGGTACCTTTGCCTTTCGCAGGCAAGTGCTCTACCATCTGAGCTACCTAAGCACGACTCACGCCCCGTTCTCACAGCTTTACTTCCGCCAGTACCTCGTCTCCTATCTTCCAAACTTCACAGAAGCTCTCCTGCGAACCTTGCAGAACTAGCACTCCTGGAAGAAAGGGTATTGCGGAGACATGGCTTAGCCACAGCCTGGGGGATGTTTCCAGAATGAGATTTTCACTCTGTAGTGGAGTCGTGTTTGGGTAGCTCAGGTGGTAGAGCGAAAGGCAAAGGTCCCGAGTTCGAGTCTTCGTCCGGCACACAGTTTTAATCTGTCAGGAAGTTTCATATCAGCGCACACTCCGCTGATTGAGCTCTATCAATTTCTACTTCTATTACCATTTAAAAAGATTGGTGTATACGTCCCCGGTGCATGACATGAAGCCTATTCGGAATCGAATTTTGACAGGTTGTGAGAATATCAGCCTACATCGCAAATGGTGTTCACTTCTCTGGTAACCGCTTTCAGTCGTAGACAAACCCTCTTCAGACGAGTATATATTTCCAGTGGTGGCGTGCGGAGCTGTTATATGTTAGTAGAAAGAAATTTTCACTCTGCAGCGGAGTGTGCGCTGTTACGAAACGTCCTGGCAGGTCAAAACTGTGTACCGGACCGAGACTCAAACTCGGGATCTTTGTCTTTCGCGGGCAAGTGCTATTGCGTGTGGAAAGGGGCGTTTGTCGTCAACGCTTCCATGTGTCCTCAATGGAGATGCGTAATGGTCTGAAACGGTCTATCTATGATTGAAACCGGTTACCTGAAAAACAAAACACGTTTGCCATCTAGATGAATGTTTTTGTTATATTACAATACAAGGTCGCTTTTGTTCCAGCTATGACTTAAAAAGTAATTATTAGGTTTTGAGGAAATTCGCAATACATCAGTAATATGAGATCGTGTTCGCAGGGCAATGAGACATACATATGAAACCTATATTCAATCAGAAAGTAGACCTTTTTAACATCTGTAAACATCTGCGGGAATAAAACCGTTCCCGTGGATATCTCTCTTTTGAAGGCCATAATTCAGATACCAGGCATTTCCAGGCACCTTTTGTAATTGCGAAGCTACGCCCTCTGTTTTTGAAGCATTCTATATATCGAAAGAGTAGCCTGGACGCCAGATGTGGCTGTATGCACATTGCCTTAAAGAACTAAATAAGTTCCTAGAGAAGTTATTCCAGATTCCGACTGTGAAATAATATGAGGGGAGCTGAGGGTCAAAGGTGAGTTCAACATGGCAATGAAATGCTCTTATAGTGCTGTGCTAGTGGAACGGCTCCGACAACAATTGAAGAATATCGCGTAGACATTTTTTTCATTGAGGTATGGTTATGTGGGGAGATTTTAACGTGCCAGCTATAAACTGAGAGTTTTTAGGGGATAAAAACGGGTTTGATGGAGAGTAACTCGTGTGATATTATACCAAAAACATTTCGGAAAAAATTATTTGTGTAAAGATCGAAGATTATCTGAGTGATCGACATCAAAAATCGATGTCTAGAGATGAAGAAGTGGACTACCACTGTGTAAATGCGAAGGTATTATAGAATACTCTCTCCACATGTAAATGATGAGCTACTTTGTGAGTAGGTGGAAGTATTCGTCGTGATTTAATAAACACTTCAGAAAATTGTAGATATTTTTGTGGGCATAATGTGACGTGAAGATTTAAGTGCACCTACCCAAAATTTCGAGGAACTGTGAAGTTCCTCCCACATAACAATATTTCTTACCTCAATAGATGACAATCAGTGTACTTCAGCAGAAGGACAGGATAGACATTAGTCATCGAGCGGTTTCGTTGTTACCAAATAGTGCAGTATAGCAGAAAGCGGCAGAGAGTTTCAACTAAAGTGAACACCTCATATCAGAAAGCACAGTAAGCTCATTAGTTAAAATAACAGTATAATTAGAGAAAGGCAGAAGAACTACTAATAGTTATTGATTCTGACATTATTTTACCTCAGAGTATCATTTACACAGTGGAGATATACTGAGGCTCCCTATTCTAAGGGAACCCCATCCTGCCTATAATTGAAATATTGTTAAATAATGACGAAAAAGTTCAGATACAATTCTATCGGTAGCTAGATGAACTGGTTAAGATTAACTGCAGGGCACGATTCCTAGAATTACTTTCGTAAACATTGCTCGGTGTGAAAACCTGATAGCTGAAAACAAAACTCATCTTTTTGTTCGTCGCTGTAAATGTTGTTGTTGTCGTCGTCGTCGTTGTTGTTGTTGCTGTTGTTGCCCTGAAAATGATTAGAAAATGGTTTTGCCGAGAGGGTTCCTGGATCCTGAATGTTTTTAAGAACAATATATTAGTCTTCTTCTTGTTGGCAGTATTGTGGCGTAATTTCTTCATTCCGTGGGTCATCAATAATGCACTTTTCTCTTGTATTCATATCGATGAAAACAGATATAACATGTAACTTCTTTAACATGAAACACCAGATAAAGTATTCATCACATTTGGAAAACCGTAAAACGACATCTTTACACTTCATGAAACATTAACCCACAATGGTACATGACACAAGAGTTACATTCCGACTTCATCGATAACGCATAGAGTATAATACATATAGATTTTTAAATACAGTTAATACTCAAGTAGAACATTTTACATCATATACTAATTGCATTTCGTTAAGTTTTGCAAAATCAATTAATTCGGAAAGTATTTCTAACAAAAGAAAATAAATAAACCTGACACAAAAATTATGGGTCCACAAACATCGAAGTAAACCAATAATCTCATACAGTAAAAAATATGCGTTACCAATGTTGCAAAATATAAAAAGGCCAAAAGATGTATCGTGTTGTACAGTTGATTAAAGCTGTATCGCCACCTACTACACTCCAAAATTACAGATGTGTAGTCTCGTTATACTATACTGGGGTAAATATTACCTGATTTCTACGTAAAGAGCTCGTTGTAGAAAGGAGGAGTGGATATTTATTCCAAATGCAACGTTTCTCTAAGAAGAAATGGCGTATCAAAACAATGTAAAGAAGGTTGCACAGGACAGTTCCAATTTTCAACAAAAATTATTTTAATCACACGCCTCTGCAGACTCCTCAGATCAGATTACAGGTTTTTTCCTGTCCAGGCTTATCGCTGTATGTAGCACTTCATTTCTAAAACAGGTACGAGAAGCTGCAGTTGCCCTAATCTCTTTTTTAAAAAAAGATAGCTTGATTATTAAAATTAACAGTAATGAATGGGTGGCGTATAACGAATCCGTTCAAGTGAAATAATTAATTTAGAATGGTATACCCACGGAGTACCGATCTTAGATCGCCCAGTTAAACGCGATAGTTTAAATTGCCATAACAGACTAGTCACGTCAGTAAATCGTGAAACGTCTCTATAGAATCGTTACATAATATATTTGAAAAATTTTATCTTGTTCCCGCCGCATTCTCTGCATCGCTTATCCGCGGTGTTCTTCAAACTCGCCCAAAAGGACTGAGCAGAGAGACTGATATAGATTTAGATGCAAGCAATTTTTGCTCTGTATCAACATTTTTATACACAATGTAATTCATTTACTTATCCTGTATAATCCAGACCCATATGTATGGTTTGGCGTCCTATTCTATCATGTTTCCTCCTTTGCCTTGCCTTTTGTGCGAAAGAATGAGAGAGTATATGTGTGTTCTCGGGTTCACAAGGCAGACTAGTTGTTTGCTGGAGGTACATGACGAACAACTTCGTGTTTCTTTAACTGGGTAAAGAGATCTATCCCCATAATCCGTCTCTTATCTGTCAGTTATTTTGGTGGCGGAAACGATCCCTCTGGTCTTTTCCGTTTTACCTGGATGGTTCTCTGGATGCTACCGCTCGCGAGGCACTCTGCTGCCTGCTGTTGGTGAGTTTGGTTCGTGTTTTTTAAGTACGGTCTTGCTACTTTTAAGCCGTTGTGAATGTACAAGTTCATCAGCCTAACTGGAGTGTTTTATCTCCTTTTCCAGGACGTATTCAGTTAAAAGCATAATGCTAGTGAATGTCCGGGGTTTCGATTTATTCAGCATTCCGGGGTTGCACTGCTCCTTAGTAACACTGTGGTGTGCAGTGTTCCTCACCGCATAATGAGTAGGCCAAGTTATAGCTATCTTTACGTTGTTGTGTATGTGATAATCAACGTGTATTCGTGTCTCTGCGTTCTTTTCCATTCTAATTTATGCCTCTGATTAATGTTTGCTTAGATATACCAATGTGCACTTGTGCTTAGCTACCCTTTTTGCACGTGTTCCTCGTTCAGTGAGCCCTCAGCTCTAGTTTCTTTATTTTAACGCGTGATGCTAGTTACATCGAATGATCAGCGTCTAGAGAGTTATTTGAGCACCTGTATTTTCTTAGTTCTGAGAGATTTTAGTAGCCTCTTTTGTTTGTGAGGAGGTTCAGCTTTCCTGGTCTTGTTGGTTCTGTTCGAGGCTCTTCATGATTTAAGGTAACCTTTATAGTCGTGTACTCTTTACTCAATAATCTCGTGATTTTTTTCTGTTCATTGAGGTGTTGCTCGATGAGCGATTTGTTCACCCACGTTTTCTTTCCCTTTTCTCATACATATATTGTGGGCGCGAATTCCCGTGTATCAGTAAAATTGTTTCAGTCGGTACAAATCTCTTTGCCGTAAATGCATACTTATGGTGATGGTTAATAACTCTCCTAACTTTATCGTCTTCTACGAATCCAGTCTGAGTGCACAAAGCTTTCCTCCTCTTTCACCGCCCACATGTACGAAGCTGTGTTATTTCAACGAGATCTGACCTGGTGAGTTGTTCCATGCTCCGGCCCCAGCCAGCAATTGAGTTTGGATGTTCCATCTTATTCCTCATATGTGAATCGGTGAATACATGTTCTCATTGAAAACTAAAACCGTGTGTCCCGTCGTATTCTTTCTGACTTAGCATATAGTGGCCCTAATTGCAAAATATAGTAGGCCGAGTGGTTATATTTTCTCAGAACAGATCAGTGTTGTTTATACAAGCTGCACAAAGGCGGCAGTGACGGTAATGAAACATAATCTGAGAGAAAAGCCTCACGTTGGGGTGCAAATCCCACGTTTTATGAATTTACTACATGATTTTACTTTGCATAACTTGATTGAATTAATTTAAACCCGTTTAATTCTGATTATGTAGTCATGAAAAATTTTCTAGTTCGGTCTGATCTTTAACGTGTAAAGACGGGCTTCGGCTAGTGGCGACCTTGTAATGTGTAATATTCCATACCTTACATAAGTGGTCTGAACACCGAAAACGCATGTGCACCTTACATCAGTAGCACTACTAGTAGACGAGGGCAATGTTAGAACTACTGTCCCCCACTTTTACTTTCATCCCATTCTGTGCGACATCTATGTCATAATAACAGTTGTGTAGGAAATACGCACAGGGAAGTTGCAAAGAAAACTTACGTGCTTGAAATGGGGCGGCACCAGTTGTGGCCGCTAGGTGTAGGGACACCACGGTTCCGACAGCCCAGCGCCAGGGGTACAGCACACAAGTCGCGTCCGCTGCTGTGTGTGCCGTCTTCGCACCTGTGGGAGATGCTTGCCGTTGGTTTGTTCTATACAAACCTTAAGGTCGCCTCTATTTGAGTTGTTTTCCTCAGATAAACGGTGGGGGAACCGCTCGATTGGCGAATTTAAAAGTCGAAGCTATAAAGGCGCGAGGATTTCGTTGTTAAACGGTCTTACTCAGTCGTTCTCAATCCATCTTCATCAACGCCGCTGCTGGGAGTGTGATAGCGATAGCTAAGATGCCACGGCGTACGAGCAAGTTCTTAGGTTGGCTCTACGACACCGACACCGACGACAGCGCCCTCTAACCGGCGCTGTCCAGATCTACGAGCTCCGCTCCAGATTCAGCCCATTTTGATCAAGAGCAGACGGCCGGGAGACTTCGCTTCAGCTTCGCTTCATATAGAGACTTTGCACTACTTACGACTGGTCTAAGACTTGGCAAAAAATGGTTCAAATGGCTCTGAGCACTATGGGACTCAACTGCTGTGGTCATAAGTCCCCTAGAACTTAGAACTACTTAAACCTAACTAACCTAAGGACAGCACACAACACCCAGCCATCACGAGGCAGAGAAAATCCCTGACCCCGCCGGGAATCGAACCCGGGAACCCGGGCGTGGAAAGCGAGAACGCTACCGCACGACCACGAGATGCGGGCTAAGACTTAGCACCTACGTACTCATCGTTACCAAAAGTTACGTATACGTCATTGTCTAATGTTCTCTATTAAATGTACTTTTACGTAAAAAGTTGTACCGAGAGTTGTGTCTCACCTGCTCCTCCTAGCTTCCTGCATTCCGCCTACCCTTCAGTTTTCAGGAGCAGAACCATGCACCGCCTTCCAGGTGGAATACAAAAGGAAGTTTGTGAAGAGGCACTCAACATGTGACCGGCTTCTCCACATGTGAAGAGCCCGTCTCGTCGTTACCTTCCATTGCAGCATACGCATGCTCTTAACTCTGATTAGCCCCTTGACAAAATTACTCCTTGTGGTGACAGCTGTGAAAGAACAATATGCCCTTCCTATGCTTTCTGCGGAACGTATGTGTGTGCGTGCTTGTGTGTATGTGTGTGTGTGTGTGTGTGTGTGTGTGTGTGTGTGTGTGTGTGTGTGAGCGTACGCTTGTATGCACTCGCGTGTGTGGGGCGTTTGCAATCTCCATTGAATGAGAATTATTCCATTCAATTTTAAGCCACCCTTTACCCGCATTTAGATCCCAGCTACAGGGTGTCACAAAAGAAAGACTGACAACGTATGTTGTGTGGAAGACACACTGATTGGTTTTCAAGGAGGAACCCATATCGGGAAATGCGCGTCAAAGTCTGAGATGGATGCGTGTTCCCCATTACATCAATAAATCCAACATGAGAAGCACATCGTGCTGTCTACAATTACAGACGGGCTTCAAACTACGTACCTCCTACTTTAATGCAGAGCCTACATCGGCGGTGCTGAGTCTCACGCATACGAGCCAATATGTGCTCCACTCTCCCTTCTTTCGACCTCCTCTCCCCTCCCGTCAACTCTCCTCTCCACCCCTCACTGCCCCTCCCTCTACCACTCCTCTCCTTTCCTCTCCCCTCCCCTTTTTGATGTATTTCAGTCACACCGTGGACTCAAGCAACAAGGTCATCCACTGTCGTTACGGGTGTGCCATACACCATACTCCTCATACTGCCCCACAGAAAATAATCGGAAGTGTCAGATCTGGCGACCACGCTGGCTTTGGAACTGGTCCACCACCACCAATCTATCGATTGGGAGATGTGAGATTGAGGTATTTCGCATATCAACATCAAAGTGTGGAGGAGCTCCGCTGTGTTGCAACCACTTGTCCATCTGAACATTTAGTGGAACTACATCCAATAGAGCAGTCAAAATATCTCCAATAAAGCTCTTGCGGGAGTATGCATTGTTGTAAACACCAGTGCACAAACTGTACCTGTTGGGGCTAGTCCTCATCCCATAATGCCTGAACTGTCTGGAGATGGTACGGATGGAGTCGATATTCACAGACAACACGCCATACGGCACTTTTATCTGTGTGCAGCGCCTGTGCCGCCTGCCGAGTACTGGTGGCTGGGCCCTCTTCGAACATTGTCATCGCTTCCTCCTCCAAATTTAGTGTTGGAGCCGAGTGTGGAAGACCCGCATCAAGTTTCGGCACCTACCAGAGGACAAAGAGTAGACTGGGGGAATATTCGCAAATACCAAGCACAAAATGCTACTACTTCAATGCAGAATGTACACAACTTAGGCAGAAAATATCTAGGTGCAACTTTCCGGCTTCTCTGAGGCATCTCTCAATGGCTGCAAATGTGGAATGATGATGGGTATTGTGGTGTCACTGCCAGACACCACACTTGCTAGGTGGTAGCTTAAATCGGCCGCGGTCCATTAGTACATGTCGGACCCGCGTGTCGCCACTGTGTGATCGCAGACCGAGCGCCACCACACGGCAGGTCTCGAGAGACGTACGAGAACTCGCCCCAGTTGTACGACGACGTTGCTAGCGACTATACTGACGAAGCCTTTGCTCTCATTTGCCGAGAGACAGTTAGAATAGCCTTCAGCTAAGTTAATGGCTACGACTTAGCAAGGCGCCAATTGTATCAGTGCATGTATCTTACGAGTCTCATTTGTATAGTCAAGAGAGATGTACCACAAGGAGTGATTAAAAGTTAAGTATATTGCACAGACGTATTTTCTTTATAGCAGTCATAACGTATCCTGTTCCAGACTTGACGCCAGTCGGTGTGTGTGTACGCGTGCCTTTCGGCTTCCTCCTCAGTGTGGCGTGACTAGCTTGTTACGCCACAACAGGTATGTTCTCTATAAAACGTTCCACATACTATCTTGCATCAGCTCCCCCTTGCAATCCGCTTTGCTGTATGTAAGTACCCTGTTGATCGTTGCTGCAGCCGTATACTGGTACAAATCACCCTTCTGTCAACAACTTTCCTGTTTTGTTATTTTTCGGGTAGGATGCCGTCTTAGAGCAGTTATATCGGTGCTGCCGTTTTCTTCTTTTGTCTGATGCAGATAAGATAGTTGTTTCTCGTCTTCCGGACGCCATACAAGAATGACACATTACATGCATTTCGAGGCGCTACTACACCATATTTTTCAGCTGTAGCTTTACCTCTGAATAAATATTTTATACACTGCCAGCCACAAAAAAAAAATGTGAAGCGCAGAGAAGATTTGGGTAGATGTAGATGCGCTCACCATAGGCAAGTATGTAAGTGATTAGAGTTGCAGTTATGTGCAACAGGTAGAACGGCCACCACAGAGGATTAGTATTGTTACAACACTTGGTAGAGTATACAGGTATAAGAACCGTGAACAGCGTCAGATGATGAGTGAACATTGAAGGACATATATGCCACGTACCCGTGTGAGACAGCCTTAACAGCACCTGACAGAATTTGAAAGCGGAGTCATTGTTGTCTCCATTTTGCCGGTTGGTCGAATAGTGCAATATCCAGATTTGTGTGGCATTTTGATGTGACAGTGGTGCGACGGTGAACTGCATTAGAACTTGAGGGCAGACATACTAATTGTCAAAGTTCCAACCGACCACGTCTGACCACCACAAGAGAGGTCCGCTGTGTTGTGCACCGAGCACACTGTAACCCTCTCACATCTGCGCCTGGCATCCGAGAACAAGTAATGGACACCCAGCAATATTCTGTGACATCCTACACGATTGGTCGGAGACTAGCAGCAGATTGATTAGGCAATTAGTGTCCCCTGTGTAGTAGGCTACCGTTAACACCACAACACCAACGGCTCCGTTTGGAGAGATGCCTTGACCGGGAAACATGGACTGCTGATGTAAAACATCGAATCGTGTTCAGTGATGAATGACGATTCTCGGTTCTGCGCTATCCCGGGTGACCACCGTGGACCGGTATGGCTACAACCTCGAACGAGGTCTCACTTTTCCAATGTTTTGGCGAGGCAGAGCGGTTGTAATTCCTAGCGCCATGGTGTACGGAGCCATCGGATATGAATTCAGACCATGGCTGATAGTGACTGAGGGAACTCTGAAGACCCAACGGTACATCACGGACATCCTACGACCTCATGAATTCCCTGCGACAGTATCTTGATGTAATTTTTCAACCGGGACAATGCCCACCGACACATGGCACGCGTCTGTATGATCTGTCTGCGTGATGTTGAAATACTCCCGAGTCCAGCAAGCTCTCCAGATCTATCCTCGATAGAAAAAGTGTGAGATGAGCTTGGACGTCAACTAGTCCCGGGCGCAATATCCAGAGTAACGAAAAACCAGTTACAACAGTTGTGGACCAGCTTACCTTAAGGGAGGACACAACAGTTATATGACACCCTTCGCACCCGAATAAGTGTATGTACCCAGGCCAGAGGGCGTGCAACGTCTCATTGAGAAATGACCTGATCGCCAAGTTCTTTATAAATTTGACTCGATTCTGTAATCACCGAAATAACATCAGATAGCCACTTAACCTGTTTCTCCACACCTTCTAGATGCTTCGCTTTCGTTGTTAGGCTGTGTATAAACAGCGCATTCTATATTTGTTGTGTTCTTTGTTTTTCGATCTCTTTTTTCCGCAGCTGCACATATAAAACTTATATTGGTGAATTGCCGTCTTTTGCGATTGAGACCAGATGCTTTAAAATAAAGAGAAACGCATCTGGTCTTAATAAGACTTTTATTACGGTTGCAAAAGGCAGCAATTATCCTATACAACTTGCATTCTGTATTCTTTATCTGTATTAATCAAATTCCGGATGTATTACTATTACAGAAAAACTTTACTGATAAATCTCTAGTATTTGATTGACGTCGTCACCATTTCCCTGAATCCCTGAAGCAAAGTAAACATATTCTTCTGACGACTTTTCAGAGTAAAAAGAAATGTTACAATCTGAAAGATAGGAACTAATGGTACAGGTACAGAAAGTTAAAGGCAAATAAATAATATATAGATATAAATAATAGAGATATTATACCCTGTACCTATATTTCATCACGGAATTTGTTATTGGCAATATTTACCCATTCAGAAGAAAGTGCAATATTCATTCAGCGATCACTACACACAAAAACGATTTGCACTTGCACGTCGTATAGAAAAGTGTATACTATTCAGCAGGTTATATTTTCAACAAACGTCCAACAGAAAACGGAATGGTAAACATCAAGTCTTCAATTTTAAGTTGAAAGTTTTCCTTAAAGTGTCCTGTTCTGTACAGGAGTTCCTCGCAGCAGTTGAGAATTTTTCTCTGTAATGTTCTTTTTATTCTAGTATCTTCTCAGAACCTTTTCTGGTTTTTAGTAATTTTTTTATTTCGTTCGTTTATAACAGCATTCTGTAATCTACATATTGACTTGTTCCGTAACAGGTAGCTTTGTCTCACAGTACATGATAACTAAATAATCTATATTATTCCATAAAAAAGTCTAACGTTGTTACTAAAAATCTCGAAAAGTTCTAAATCATTTTACTTCAAATTTTTGTACGATACTATAATAAACGTTCGGACGGACATAGGCTACACGTTTTTAAATATATATGGTATATAAGTATATGCATTTACACTATAAACTGGAAAATTCGTTAGTAAGAATCTCCAAAAGCAACTGACGAAATTATTTCAAATTTTTACACCACATGTTTTCACAAAAATCTCGAAAAGTTCTTGACCATTTAACTTCAACCAATGACACAGTACTCTACTAACATTCAGGTGGTCATACGCTACATAGATTTTACACAACAATGCACAGATTTTCTTTTAAAGCCGACGGTGAGAAAAAAAAAATACTGGGCTGTGAAAATCTGTAGTTTCGTTTTCTTTCTCGCAATCAGTTTTAACTTTGATATCAGGGCATTTAAATCATTAGACATATTGTTTCTTCCACATACATTCTTTCTCTTTATGTGTAATTTTAAACTACAATTGTATACATGACAGTGTGCTGTTTCGTTTTCCTCGTAGCAAACAGTTTTTACGAAGAAAGAGAAATATTGTATTTACTGCTTATCGACTTTTGATTGGAATACTACAATGGAATCCAAATTAACCGAAACTTTGCAATCCTACCCGTTCACAGATTAAAATTATGAGGAATAACGTCACTGGAGCTGCTACCCTCACAGGTCCAGCAGCTGGAGAGGTCTCTCCTGTACCCTTTATATTAACAATCCCAACCGATTTTCCCATCCATTTTAAGTGACTTCATTTCCCAGTTGAGGTTTCGTTTGCAATAACAATAAACAAGGCTCAAGGTCAGAAATGAAATGTCGTGTGACGAGGGCCTCCCGTCGGGTAGACCTCTCGCCTGGTGCAAGTCTTTCGATTTGACGCCACTTCGGCGACTTGCGCGTCGATGGGGATGAAATGATGATGATTAGTTCAACACAACACCCAGTCCCTGAGCAGAGAAAATCTCCGACCCAGCCGGGAATCGAACCCGGGCCCTTTGGATTGACAATCTGTCACGCTGACCACTCAGCTACCGGGGGCGGACTCAAGGTCAGAGAGAGTGTGGTAGAGGAAATGGACAGAGAGGGGAAGAGGAGAAAATGGACTGAGAGGGTATAGAGGACAGTGGTGGACAGAGATGGGTGAGGAGATGGATAGAGGGCTGAAGAGGAGATGGAGAGAGACTGGAGTTGGGGAAAGAGATGGACAGTGAGAAGAGAGAGAGGAAGAGGAAATGGACGAAGACAAGGGGGAGAAGGAGATTGGGTCGTATACGCAATTCCCATACATCTTGTGCAACTGCACAGGATTTCCGAACCAACTCAACACTCAACAAGCAACTCATTCTACTTTAATATGGAAGTCATAGGCTATGGCCTCATCACATTAGCTAGTATCACAAAATTGTTATGGCTTTGTGGATCACTTGTTGACAAACCGCCTGTTGGCTTCTGTCTCGAGTCTGACAAACATCGGTCAAGGAACCCGTGACAGAAAACAGGCGGTTTGTCACTCTAGAGCCACATGTGCTAGACAAACAAAAAATGGTTCAAATGGCTCTGAGCACTATGGGACTTAACATCTGTGGTCATCAGTCCCCTAGAACTTAGAACTACTTAAACCTAACTAACCTAAGGACATTACACACAGCCATGCCCGAGGCAGGATTCGAACCTGCGACCGTAGCGGTCACGCGGTTCCAGACTGAAGCGCCTAGAACCGCACGGCCACACCGGCCGGCGCTAGACAAACAGAGCGCCCCATATTGGAGTGATGTGTGGCAACATTTTGGCGGCCAGCTCTGCAGACATTGGGAAAGCACAGACATAGCTGTAAGTACATTAAACATATTTACTCCTCACTGCTAGTTTCGAAAGCTTGACACTGTGTAAAGTCTTGACGTAAAGCTGACAGATTCTGAGAAAAGACAATGAATGCGTGACGCAGATACAGGTTATTCGTGCTTCCTCGTTGTTTGTGCCCTAGACCTTCCGTTAATATTGTAATAATAGACAATTTCTTCCGACAAAGGTGAGTGTCATTAAGAATTAGTGTTATCGCTGGGTAAACGCTCCTTATCAGACCGCTTCTCGCTTGTACTGCTTTGTTAAATGAGCCGGGCGTGGTAATAACACAGATAAACATGCAGGTTTCCTCTTACTGCTGCTGTCTTCCCTCATCATCCAGAGGCAGTTTCGTAATGGAGGAAATTTTGTGGAGAAGGAGGTAAAGGTTGTAGAGGGGGACAACAGTAAGCAATTTCAAACGTATGTGTTGGGTTGGTGTGTGAGTTCCTAGCGTTTTTCCATGAGTTTAATAAACGCAACAGATACATATCACAGAGGCTTTAGTCATCAGTAGTACATTCTCCTTCGCTATTTACAACAATCTGCCAACGCCGTGGTAATTTTCAGACTGTAGAAATCACGTGGTTTTGAGGCCAAAACTCGTCGAGCTATGTTCGAACCGCATTTTCATCCGGAGAGGAAGTTCCTTGAAGGTTGCTTGTTAGGGAGCGGAAAAGGTGAAAACCTGACGGTGCAAGACCAGCTGAATAAGATGGGTGCGGAATGACTTCCCAACCCAACTCCTGTATAGTGTTTTTTTTCAGTCTAGCAGAACGCGGGCTGGCATTACCGCGGAGTAGCACCACTTCATGCGGTCTTCCTGGTCGTTGTTCTTGGGTTGCATCAGTAAGAAGTTTCAGTTGTTGACGATAAATGCCAGCAGTGATTGTTATCCCTCGGGGAACCACACCGTCGCCGTTTCACCAGTATCTTTTGTGGATGCGCGCAGGTCTTCGTACAGGGAGTTGTTTTGTCTGGGCTGAATTATTCTTTTCTTTTCCTTAAGTTATCATTAAGACACCATTTCTCGTTACCATTAACGATACACGATAGGAATGGTCGATGTTCACGAGCCAATTGATGACGAGCAAGCAGAAATGCACATATGGCCACCTGCTGATTTTTGTGATTTTGGCTTAGAGCATGCGGTACGAACATGCCCGATTTTTTAACCTTTCCCTTTGCATGCAAATATCGCACGATGGTGGAATGATTATAGTTCATCACATTTTCCAGTCGGCGATTACACTATCGCGGATCATTGTGAATTAATACGTTTAAACAATCTTCATCAAACCGCGAAGGGCCGGCCGGAGTGGACGAGCGGTTAAAGGCGCTACAGTCTGGAACCGCACGACCACTACGGTCGCAGGTTCGAATCCTGCCTCGGGCATGGATGTGTGTGATGTCCTTAGGTTAGTTAGGTTTAAGTAGTTCTAAGTTCTAGGGGACTTATGACCACAGCAGTTGAGTCCCATAGTGCTCAGAGCCATTTGAACCATTTGAACCAAACCGCGAAGGTCTCCCTGAACGTGGTGAGTCACTAACGTCAAAACGATCCTTCTTAAAACGAGAACCATCTTATTGGGGTGTTCTGCCCCATGACAATATCCCTATACACAACGCAAATTTTCCGACCGCCTCCGCTGTTCTCACACCTTTACTGAACTCAAGCAGAAGAATACGTAGGAAGTGTTCCGATTTCTCCATTTGGCACTTCATTTTCTGGCGTCCACAACTACACTCACTATCTTCAAATGACAAAATGTGAACTGAAATATCAACTGAGAACTACAAGTAAAAATGACAATTGATAAATAAACCCATAGCAATCTGAATACCACCATGCGAAACAAAAATACTACGAACTTAAGCGCCAACCTAACAGGTTGCAGCAGTTATGCAGAGGCGAGATCCTTTCACAGGATAAACTAGTGATCAGATATGCTTCAAACCACTCTTCGGACGGAAGACCGCAACAGCAACAAATATGATTGTAAAAGACATCATATTTACGCCAGTGACTGTAACACTTTCTTTATTTCAAGATTGCAATTTCGGTCTTAGGCCATTATCAAGTGCAGATTTTTGTGCCTTTAAGCCATGTCAACTTAAAATAAGCTGACACATTTATATGTCGTTGTCATTACTGTTAAATACATTCGTGACGCTGTTACATATTGCGAGCGCACATATCCATATGTCATAAAATAATATAGTCTGTAGACACTCATGTGTCATCACTAGTCACTTATGTCCACCCCGATAGCTGAGTGGTCAGCACGGCGGTCTGTCACGCCAAGGGGTCCGGGTTCGATTCCCGACTGGGTCGGAGATTTTATACGCTCAGGGACTGGGTGTTGAGTTGTCCTCATTATCATTTCATCATCACCAGTGGAAGGCAACGGGAAACCACCACTGGTATCACTTCCCTAGACGCTCATGCAGTGGACCTCTCTGACGAGGCTTCCCCCATGACAAGACCTGCCATAAGGCAGAACACAAAGTTTAGTTAGTTAGTCACTTATGCATAAGCGACTAGTAATGAACTAACGAACATGAGTGTCTACAGACTAAATTATTTTATGACATATGGATATGAGTGCTCACAATATGTAACAGCGTCACAAATGTATTTAATAGTAATGATAACGACTTACAACTGTGTCAGCTCATTTTAAGTTAACATGGCTTAACCCACAAAAATGTGCACTTGATTGTGTCCTAAGGCCGAAATTGCAATCGTGAAATAAAGAAAGAGTTACAGTCACTGGCGTAAATATGAAGTCTTTTACAAAGTTCTACTTGACTGTGAATCCCACGTATAAAAAGTTAAATAGGATTGTTTTAGTTCAAAATTATTACATACATCTTTGTGTTATTAAACTATATATCTTTTTGTTCTACTAAGAATTCATCTTTAGTGGTTAGTATTCAGCCATATTTAAATAAAAAATAAAGTTAATAACCCGTATGTTGCCTCGTTCTACGTCATTATGATAGAACATGCTAGTGACTCGCGGTTTATGTAACTCAATAGGAAATATAGCATTTTTCATCGCTAGTAGCACTACGTGTCAGGAATAAATCTACTTCATTAAAATTCCGCTCCAATAAATTCGGCATGCTCAGTTTTTTTTTTAACAGCGCAGAGAATCCACATCATCTCTTTTTGAACTCCAGATAATATAGCAATTTCGCCAATACTGATACATGACACAGGCGAAAATTTTACACCAGTCGTCACTATTCTTCTCAAATTTGTGATATGAACGCAGTTCATTAACAATTATCGGGAGATGTCCTGATTGCACTTCATCCTAGCGTATTCTCTGCACACAATTTTAAATGTCGATGAAGTCATTGAATCAAATAATCCATCAATGACATGGTTGCAATCTGCTCATTTAACTAGAGGATCATTATCACATGCACAGTAAAGACTGTTCAGCTGCATATGCACACAATTCTCATGGGCACCACTTCCACCAATGTGGCACTGAGTGCAGTCTTCCTGGAAGGTGTCATTGATCGTACAACATTACTTCCTATTCATGAATGAATGTTTTGGGAAAAATACTGGATCGTTGGTGAAAAAGTTTCACTGATAGCTACTTGTTTTCCGTGAAGTTTTATGTCTGTCACATAACGTAGTTCTCGGATATGAATATTTCTGACTCACTTCAAGAGGTTTGACAACACGAGACGAGTGGTGGCGCCCTCTACACGCTCTATATAAACAGGACCTCCACGGCCTAGCAGCCAGTCGTAGACTCACCTCAGATGATGTTGCCCGCAGCTGGCAACGAAACGTCAGGGAGAAGTATTTCTACTATTGGACCACGGCCTCTTAGCCCGGAAGTTTTAATTACTGAAAAACGAAATAGGTCTTTCTAATATTGCACCAATTGTAACATACGCCAAATAAGAGAGAGTTTTTGGCACAAATTGTCATTTTTATGCACCTCATTTACATAAATAACGACAGAACGTCATTCACGAAGTACCAATATCAAATGCCTGTTAGGCTTACTACAAGCAAAAAGTTTTATGTTAGGAAATAGTTCCACATTTCATTCATGCGCGCCAGTTTCTCAAGCATGATATCGAAAAGTGGTAGTACGACATTTTTATATGAATTTGGAATCGTCATAATCTTCCATATAATTTGTGCGATGTCCCTGTTTCTTCTCCTTCCTCGTTCTAAAAAACAACTTGTCATCACTAGTTCCTTAGTGACACTGTTAAAACTTATCCTGCGGTTAATTTCACTAACCCTGCCAGAAAAACTGGTACAGTTATCTCGTGTTTATTCCCCGGTGTCCGCAGCTCGTGGTCGTGCGGTAGCGTTCTCGCTTCCCGCGCCCGAGTTCCCGGGTTCGATTCCCGGCGGGGTCAGGGATTTTCTCTGCCTCGTGATGACTGGGTGTTGTGTGATGTCCTTAGGTTAGTTAGGTTTAAGTAGTTCTAAGTTCTAGGGGACTGATGACCATAGATGTTAAGTCCCATAGTGCTCAGAGCCATTTGAACCATTTTTTTATTCCCCAGTTAGGCGTTATTATGCGTTCGTACATCGCATTTTCCGCGCAATTCCGAGAATAGAATTTAAAGCGTCTGGTAAACAGGGACTATACAACTGATAGTGGAGCGATCTGGCAAAAAATTAGCTGCCATAATTTCATTTTCTTGGATACACGTAGGAGATAATATGCAATCTTTTTTACCTGTTATTCCTGTTAGTCGTTTATTTCCACTCTGGTAATCTGAATCTACAGATTTCGCTAATAATTATAACAACTCTGATCATTCATACACCCAATCAACCACATAATCAAACAGCGATTGGCGTTCACCCGTTCGGGTTTATTCGAGAAAGTTTTTTATTTCTAGATGAGACAGGGATTCCCCTGGCAGAGACATCATGTACACTATGCACGCATTCAAAAATCAACTTGATTCGTTTAGAACTCAACTTAGAATATGTTCAAAAATGCTAAAAAACCAACTGAGATGCGTTTCAAAATCGTATGAATAATCGATATACCAACGTGCGCTGGATGCTAGGTGCTTATAGAAACAAGGTTTTTTTCCTCAAGAATATGAATTTGGCGCCCCCTGAAATTTCCGCCCGGGACAGATACCCCGCCCGGTTGCCCCCCCCCCCCTGCCTCCCCCCTAGATCCTGGCGTGCTGGGAGCTATGGTAACGAGAATGTACAGTCGAAAGAGGACCGGGCTCCATACGACCACGTGGCGCTACCGAAAGGGAAGACGATCGTGTTCTGCGTCTGCAGCAGCAATTTGAGGAGCAGTTGGCATCACAAGTGCACAACGAACAGTTACAAGACGGTTACTCCAAAAACAGCCCCGAGCCAGACGCCCTGTAGTGTGCGTTCCACTGACCCAAAAACACCACCACTTATGACTTCAGTGGTGTCAAGTGATAGCTCATTAAAGTGCAAGATGAAAGGGCAGGATGAAAGTCAGTTGTGTTATCCGATGACAGTTTGTTCTACCTCGGTGCCAATGAGGGCCGTGTGTTGGTTAGAATGAGGCCAGTTGAGAGCGTGCTACCAACCTGTCGGCGTGCTAGATACACTGTACCTACATGGAGTTATGGTCTGGGGTACGATGACAGCATGGGCACTCTCGTGATTATCCTACGCACCCCGACTGCAAATTTGTACGTCATTATGATGATGCGACCTTTTGTTCAAAAAATGGCTCTGAGCACTATGGGACTTAACGTCTGAGGTCATCAGTCCCCTAGAACTTAGAACTACTTAAACCTAACTAACCTAAGGACATCACACAAATCCATACCCGAGGCAGGATTCGAACCTGCGACCGTAGCGGTCGCGCGGTTCCAGACTGAAGCGCCTAGAACCGCTCGGCCACATCGGCCGGCCGACCTTTTGTGTTGCCAGTCAAGAATAGCACTCCAGGCGGCATTTTCCAACAGGATAGCGCTCACCCACATACCGCTGTTGAATCCCAATACGGTCTACAGATTTTCGACTTGTTACCTTGGCCCCTTCGATCACCATATCTGTCTCCAATCGAGCACATATGGGACATCGCTGGACGACAACTCCAGCATCGTCCTCACACAGCATTGACCATTCCTGTATTAACCGACCAAGTGCAACAGGCATGGAACTCCATCCCATAAACTGACGTCCATTACCCGTACAACACAATGCAGGCACGTTTGCATGCTTCCATTCGACATTCTTGTGGTTACACTGATTATTATTGTACCGGTATTTCACGTTTGCGGTGGCTTATCTCAAGCTTACATAACCTGTGGCCTTGCAATGTTAATCACTTAAATATGTTACCTGGACAAATGAATTACCGAAATTTCATTATTCTACATTAATTTGTTTTTGGTGTTGCAATTTTTTCCGTCAGTGTATTATGAAGGCATCTTTGACAACACTAAGCGCCGCATCGTAAGAAAAGTAGAGATCTAATTGTTTCAGTTTTTTTGGTTCAGCTGAGTTTGCTGTCTAGTGGTTTTGTACTGGCTACTGTACGATTTCAAAAACGACGACGAGTTTGCGACATTTTTATGTCAAGGAGCTTAGTACTGCTGATTAAGGATTGTTTAACACGTCTAACAGTTCTATTAAGTGCGTGAGCAGAGCAACCCAAATGATCAACATTATTTTTTTTTACTACATCCATCACAACAGTTGCGTTGTTAGCGACAGGAGAAACCATTTTATTTATTCCCCATTCACAAACAATTGTTTTAACACTCTCGGTAATGTTTCCGGAAGTGCGCCGATCAGTGATGTGCACAGCAGCCAGAACAGCAGACTGCAGTTGCACCGATATATAAACTGTCAAAAACCCTTGTGTATTTGTGTTGATGTACATGTCCACTGTCAGTGTGATATATTTAGTTTCATCCCGTTTATCGTCAGTAACTTCTTTAACATCAAGACAATGACATATAACAGTTTGTTTGTCAGGGTCTTCCTGGAAGGCATAAATATCGTGGTTCTAGAATCTTAACTAGTTCGATAAATTTCGTACTATGAACCAAAGAAAATGGTAGATAGCTCTCAGCCACATTGTCAATCACTTTCATGTTATCACTAGATAGATCTTTTACCTCCGTAGTACCAAAAATCGATGCCTGCCTTAGTATTTTTCTCGATCCTTGTGGGACTGCATCTTGTGAAACTAGGTTGCGTACTGGACGTACGTGCTACATCCATGAACATAGCCGTGCCAATAGAGAAAAACTCATCGTGGGACCAGAGACGGAAGACGTAGAAATGGTGGCAACAGTAGATCGAGCGAACTGACTGCATGTTGTACCTTCTGACGAATTCTAGAGAGACGCAATGTTTAATAATTCATAGTGGTTGCCATTCAAATGATCATTGGAATACTGGATGAACTGCTCAAAGGTATTTCCCTTTTACAGCTCGTGCAAACAGCAACATCTCTGTCAGTTTTCGTGTAATACTCCCACACAGCGTATTTCGGTACTTTGATACAGAGACATACCTCACTCATTACAACGTAAACGCACTATTCGGGAACGCGGACGAAAATCTGAAATAAAAGCTACTGCACATATCGGAAAGAGAACGACGGTGACGACAGGCGTCAACGACGTGCAGTCAAACTAATGATTTAACGACATGAAAATGAACGATTGTTTCCTCTCAGAATTGAATGCGCCGGTGATCAGGCGGGTCCATTGTCGCTCCCAGCGTTCCAGCAGAGTTTTAACATGATTACACACTGTTTACAATGGTGGCTTCAGATGGAGTTAACTTGAAATTGTAGTACCAATGTGTGAATGTGAGTTGTATTTCCTCATACCCGTGAAACACTGTACCTGCTACTTTTTACAGAGCGTGTTGAAAATTATTGCCTCCGATTTTTTTATGTGAAAACTCTTAAAGATTTGCAAGTAAAACCAACGTTATAACACCCTACATCTTTATTTTTCGTGACTACATATTTGCAGTTGTATACCGCTAGAGGGCTCCGAATTGTAGCATGTAACATGGCTGTTTACAACCTAACTTGTCGGTGCGAGAGAAACAGCGTACTGTAATCGAGTTCCGAATCTGAAGCGTTCGTTACAACGTGGAGCACCGTCTCCTTCGGCAAGATTATGTCAGAATACACACGACCACTGCCACATCTGCAGCAATCCGACACCATGGGTTCACTGTCAACAGTCATCCTCCTTACAGTCCCGACTTGGCCCCATTCGATTTCCACCTGTAACCAAAACTTGAACCGTCAAAAGACATTCTACACAGAAAGTATCAACAAACTGGTCTCTAGTTGGGAGGAATGTGTTCGTCGTCAGGGTGATTGCCTTGAGAAAAAAATATGTGGACATGAGGAATAAACATGTACTAACTGTCAAAGTAGGTGAATACAATACAGTAAACTGGAACAACTAATATTTACAGAATTAATACGCTGTCAGAATGAAACATTGTTATGCACTATTAATAAATTTATCATACACTAAATACCTAATCTTGAATGTTGTGACCAAGTGCTGTCAAAACTGAAATATAACAGACATTTTTACTTAAGGTGGCCTAACAGTCTCTCCCTAGATATTCATCTACAAAGTAGAAGGAGTTCCCTACCAAAAAGTCTTTCAGACTCTGTTTAAACTGTTCTTTATCTGGAACCAAGCTTTTAATGGCTGCTGGCAATTTATGGAAAATGTAAGTTCCTGAATATTGGACCCATTTTTGACCAAAGTAAGCGATTTTAGGTTTTAATGTAGATCGTTCTCATTCCTAGTATTAATAGTATGTATTGAGCTATTGGTTGGAAACAGAGATACATTAGTTGCAACAAATTTCATTAAGGAATAAATATACTGAGAAGCAGTGGATAGAATACAAAGCTGCTTGAATAGGTTTCTACATAATGTTCTTGAATTTACAACACAAATTATTCTTATTACACACTTTTGCATGCAAAAAACTTTTGCTCAATTTGATGAGTTACGACAGAATATGATCCTGTATGACATAACAGAATAAAAGTAAGCAAAGTATGCAAGTTTTTTTACATTTATATCATCTATATCTGACATCATTCTCACTGTAAATACAGACTTGTTTAGGCGCTTAAGCAATTCTGTGGTATGCCCCTCCCAACTGAATTTATTATCGAGTTGTAATCTCCGAAATTTAACACTGTCAACCTCTTCGATCTGCATGCCTTCATATGTTATACACATGCTGGAAGGAAATCTCTTACAGATTCTGAACTGCATGTAATGGGTCTTTTCAAAGATAAATGACAGTGAATTAGCTTTAAACCATTTATTAATGACAGTGAAAATTTGATTAGCAGCTATTTCTAAATCTGTACTTCACTTGCTACTTATTGCCATGTTTGTATCATCTGCAAACAAAACTAATTTAGCATCTGGTAATGCAACAGACGAGAGGTCATTAATGTCCACAAGAAAACGTAATGGATCCAAGATGGAACCTTGAGGAACATCACATGTAATTAATTCCCAGTCAGATGAAGATTGACTGCTTACTGCACAGGTATTTTGCAATGATACCCTTTGTTTCCTTTTAGCCGTTTTGGAGCACTGCCAGTGACACCATAATATTATAATTTACTTAAGAGAATGGTGTGGTTCACATAGTCAAAGGCTTTTGACAGGTCACAGAAAATGCCAGTAGCCTCTAATTTATTGTCTAATGAATTAAGTACATTCTCACTGTAAGTGTAAATAGCTTTCTCTGTATTAGAACCCTTAAGAAATCCAAACTGTGACTTGGACAATATATTATTTGCAGTCACATGCTTAAGGAGACACTTGAACACAATCTTTACAAATATTTTTTAGAAAGCCGGAAAAAGTGAAATTGGTCGATAGTTTGATGATATCTCTTTATCCCCCTTCTTGTAAAGAGGCTTAACTTCAGTATATTTTAGCCAGCCTGGAAATGTTCCACTGATAAGAGATTGATTGCGCAAATAACTTAAGACAGATCTCAACTCACTTAAGCACTCTTTGATTAACTTCATTGATATATAATCATATCCACTAGAAAACTTAGATTTTAAGGATTTTATGATGGATGCTACTTCTTTGGGAGACGTGAGTATCATTTCCGTTTTACTGAAGCTATTTTTAAAGACTGGTCTCAGATACTCCATTGCACTGTTCAGCAAACCTGATAACCCCAAGCTGTCAGTAACAGAAATCAAGTACTTGCTTAAAAGGTTTGGAACTCTACATGCACTTCTTGCCAATGTCTCATTTATTTTTAGAGCTATCTGTTCCTTCTTCCTTTCTGGCGCCCTGTCTCTGTCTTCACTACATCCCATATTGTTTTCATTTTGTTGCCCTATGTAATTCTCTCTTGCTCATAATAAAGCTGCTTCAATTTCTGGATTACTTGCATCAATATTTTGCAGTTTTCTTTGTAATGCATTACAATGCTAACATCAGAGCTGTTTCTAGATAGTAGATACAGTCTCCTTTTTGTACCACATGATATCTTTATTCCTTGTGTAAGCCATGGTTTACTTTTTGACTTCTGTGTGATTTGAGTTACTTTTAGAGGAAAAGATTTTCAAAAGTGGAGATAACTTTATTAATGAATGCTTTGTACTTTACATTTGAGTGAGAAGTATTGTAAGCATCTGTTCAGTTCATGTCTTTGAGCCGTTTTAAGAATTTCTCAATTTTTGAATTATTTATTACTCTCCTGTACTCAGATTTAATAGATTTTTAAGTCCTGACAAGTTTCAGCATTTAACACAAGATGCTGCATGTCGTTATCAGATAGCCCATGTACTAATGATTTTGTGATATGACTTTTTTCCCTAGATTTGTTTATAAAGATATTATCAATAGCAGTCTCTGAGCATTTACATATCCTAGTTGCAAAGTTCACATTAGGAACTAAACTGAATTATAGTGTTACTGATTACAATAATTGTTCACTGACAGAGCTTTTCAATAAATCCACATTAAAAATCACCAGCAACCACTATTTTCTTGGGTTTTACTGTGAGATGGGACAACAGAGCTTCCAAATTTTTTATGAAGAGGTTAAAATTTCTGGAGGCGATCTGTATGTACCTACTATTATAAAGGACTTATCATGAAATACTACTTCTGTTGCACAAGCTCCTAAATGCTGCTCTAAGCAAAATCTATCAATATCATTATTCTTGAAATCAAAACAGCTTCTGACAAATGTGGCAACCCCTTCTTTCTCAATGTTTTCTCTGCAGAAGTAAGAAGCTAACTTGAATGCTGCAAAATTTAACATATCTATACCAGCGGTCACATGATGTTCAGAGAGGAAGATTATATAAACTGGTTTGCTCAACTCTAATTCTTCAACAGAAATAAGCAACTCATTAAGCTTATCTCTTAGTCCTCAGATATTCTGATACAATAAGGGTAACCGATTTTGTGTACTAGCTGACTTACAACTGGATGAACCTAATTTTCCTGTCAATTTTTGAGTATCTCTAGATTGAATCACAGGCTGTCAGCATGAATTGTGTACATTAAAATTTGCTTTCTGGCTGCCTGTTTTATAAATGTGAATTTCATCACACAAAAGATCACTTTGGAGCTAACCCTGCACTGCACAACCAGATTTTTGTGGAACTTATAAATTTATTTTGTTCGTTTGTACTGCTTAAATGATGACAAATAATACTGAAAGTACCAGTAAGTCTGATGAAAACAAAGAAGCCTTAACTACCACATAAATATGTGTGTACAAAAATGAACGAGAGAAATCATGGCCGGTTAAAAAGTGAACCTAAAGATAAATTCAACGCGATATACAATATCTGCAAGGATTATTCATATCCTGAAACTATATTAGTTCAAGATATTCAAATAAAATTAACGTTTTGATAAATATTTTTTTCGATGAAGTGGTAGTTTACGCGATAAAGCAGGTGATTAATTCGTCGAAAAGAAAAATATCGTGTATGGTTTGTGTTCACGGCACCTCAGCATTTACAAAAGAGAATTATAGATGGTGGGCATAACCAAAGGAAAGAGAGAGATGGAGCTTCAATAAATTTAAATTAAGAAAGTAATCGTTCGTTGGTGTATATATATATATTTACAGTGCAGCGTCAGCTATTACACTTTTAAAACCACCCAAAAACTGATTATTAACGCCAGAAGTACGATAATTCGTACTTAAGTAAATAAAAGCATAAATTGTTAAAATATTTCACCTTCATTAATACACATTTTATTCACGTCTCCTTGAAATAGGATACATTATTTGTCTCTAAAAACGTTGGCATCTCTTGTCATGGTTCATGCATAAATGAAAAAAAAAGTAGGTATGTGAAGCCACCCAAAGACTGAGTGAAACATTCGCATAACTAGCGTAATCGTCAGACACTTGTGTCAGTCGGTTATGTCACTGAGTGAAACCAGTCAAAGCCAGAGAGTAAATGAAAAAAATTCATACGTCAGTTGCACCATCATCACCTAGGCACTTTTCACCTTCATTTAACAGGCACCTTCAGCAGGTTTTAGCTGATCTACATCTACATCTACATTTATACTCCGCAAGCCGCCCTACGGGGTGTGGCGGAGGGCACTTTACGTGCCACTGTCATTACCTCCCTTTCCTGTTCCAGTCGCGTATGGTTCGCGGAAAGAAAGACTGCCGGAAAACCTCCGTGCGCGCTCGAATCTCTCTAATTTTACATTCGTGATCTCCTCGGGAGGTATAAGTAGGGGGAAGTAATATATTCGATACCTCATCCAGAAACGCACCCTCTGAAAATCTGGACAGTAAGCTACACCGCGATGCAGATCGTCTCTCTTGCAGAGTCTGCGACTTGAGTTTGCTAAACATCTCCGTAACGCTGTCACGCTTACCAAATAACCCTGTGACGAAACGCGCCGCTCTTCTTCGGATCTTCTCTATCTCCTCTGTCAACCCGACCTGGTACGGATCCCACACTGATGAGCAATACTCAAGTATAGGTCGAGCGAGTGTTTTGTAAGCCACCTCCTTTGTTGATGGACTACATTTCCTAAGGACTCTCCCAATGAATCTCAGCCTGGTACCCTCCTTACCAACAATTAATTTTTTACGATCATTCCACTTCAGATCGTTCCGTACGCATACTCCCAGATATTTTACAGAAGTAACTGCTACCAATGTTTGTTCCGCTATCATATAATCATACAATAAAGGATCCTTCTTTCTATGTATTCGCAATACATTACATTTGTCTATGTTAAGGATCAGTTGCCACTTCCTGCACCAAGTGCCTATCCGCTGCAGATCTTCCTGCATTTCACTGCAATTTTCTAATGCTGCAACTTCTCTGTATACCACAGCATCATCCGCGAAAAGCCGCATGGAACTTTCGACACTATCTACTAGGTCATATTATTATTATTATTGGTGTTTTGCCCTTGAAGAGCGCATTTGGACTAAACTACATGGCCAGTTCCTTTTGCTGCCTTCCTTGCTGCCCAAACTTCCCTCATTCACTCGCTGTGTTTCTGTTTCGGGTCCTCTGTCCATGCTTCTTGTCGGCTTTGTGTCTTCGGCTTCATCTTGATTGCCTTTTTGGTTGCCCATATTTCTTTCAGCTTCCGGCTGTGATCTTGCTTGCGTTCTTCGGTCCATTTTACGCCTGTTCGTTTGTCACATTGTATCACATGTAATTTACTTTTCTTAATGATGTTTCTGAATTTTATTCTGTCGTTTATTGTGTCTGCTGTTATGTTGAGTTGGTTCAGGTCGTTTTTTACCTCTGCCACCTATTTGTTGTTTCTAGTGGTTACCCAGTCAAAGATCTGTTTGGTCAGCCTGTGTGATGGCATTCTGTATAGGTGTCCGAGGAATTGTAGTCTGCGTATTCTAATCTTTTCTGTGATTGTCTCCGTATGTTTGTGTAGTTCCTCTGTAGGTTTCTTGATCCATATTCCATTGTTGTTAGTTGCGCCAAATATTTTCCTAAGTATTTTCCGTTCTACTTTTTCTAGTTGTCTGATATGTGTATGCCCTAGGATTAGTGTGGTCTCTGCTGCATATAGTGACTCGGGGAGCACCACCGTGTCGTAGTGGCGTAATTTGGCTTTTTGTGAGATAGACTTCTTGTTGTAATGATTCCACACTACTTTGTATGCCTTGTCCAGTTTAGTCTTTCTTTCTTCGTTTGAGTCTCTGTTATGTCCACTCATTTGTAGTGTTTCACCGAGGTATTTGAAGTTTGCCGTTTCGAAAAATCGTGGCATACTTTGTGTTCAGAGGTGAGAGTTTCTTTGTGCTCATAAACTGTGTCTGTTCGTAAGAGATCTGTAGTCCAGTTTTGGAAGCGATTTCGTGCAGTTTTTCAATAGCGTCTTTTGTTTCCTTTATACCTTTCCTGAAAGCAATGGTCCCATAACACTACCCTGTGGCACGCCAGAGGTTACTTTAACGTCTGTAGACGTCTCTCCATTGAGAACAACATGCTGTGTTCTGTTTGCTAAAAACTCTTCAATCCAGCCACACTGCTGGTCTGATATTCCGTAGGCTCTTACTTTGTTTATCAGGCGACAGTGCGGAACTGTATCGAACGCCTTCCGGAAGTCCAGGAGAATGAAATCTACCTGGGAGCCTGTATCTAATATGTTCTGGGTCTCATGAACAAATAAAGCGAGTTGGGTCACACACGATCGCTGTTTCCGGAATCCATGTTGATTCCTACAGAGTAGATTCTGGGTTTCCAGAGACTACATGATACGTGAGCAAAAAACATGTTCTAAAATTCTACAACAGATCGACGTCAGAAATATAGGTCTATAGTTTTGCGCATCTGCTCGACGACCCTTCTTGAAGACTGGGACTACCTGTGCTCTTTTCCAATCATTTGGAACCTTCCGTTCCTCTAGAGACTTGCGGTACACGGCTGTTAGAAGGAGGGCAAGTTCTTTCGCGTATTCTGTGTACAATCGAATTGGTATCCCATGAGGTCCAGTGGATTTTCCTCTGTTGAGTGATTCCAGTTGCTTTTCTTTTCCTTGGACACTCATTTCGATGTCAGCCATTTTTTCGTTTGTGCGAGGATTTAGAGAAGGAACTGCAGTGCGGTCTTCCTCTGTGAAACAGCTTTGGAATAAGGTGTTTAGTATTTCAGCTTTACGCGTGTCATCCTCTGTTTCAATGCCATCATCATCCCGGAGTGTCTGGATATGCTGTTTCGATCCACTTACTGATTTAACGTAAGACCAGAACTTCCTAGGATTTTCGGTCAAGTCGGTACATACAATTTTACTTTCAAATTCACTGAACGCTTCACGCATAGCCCTCCTTACGCTAACTTTGACATCGTTTAGCTTCTGTTTGTCTGAGAGGTTTTGGCTACGTTTAAACTTGCATTGGAGCTCTCTTTGCTTTCGCAGTAGTTTCCTAACTTTGTTGTTGAACCACGGTGGGTTTTTCCCGTCCTTCACAGTTTTACTCGGCACGTATCTGTCTAAAACGCATCTTACGATTGCCTTGAACTTTTTCCGTAAACACTCAACATTGTCAGTGTCGGAACAGAAATTTTCGTTTCGATTTGTTAGGTAGTCTGACATCTGCCTTCTGTTACTCTTGCTAAACAGATAAACCTTCCTCCCTTTTTTTATATTCCTATTTACTTCCATATTCAAGGACGCTGCAACGGCCTTATAATCACTGATTCCCTGTTCTGCGCTTACAGAGTCGAAAAGTTCGGGTCTGTTTGTTATCAGTAGGTCCAAGACGTTATCTCCACGAGTCGGTTCTCTGTTTAATTTAATGGCTCTGAGCACTATGCGACTTAACATCTGAGGTCATCAGTCGCCTAGAACTTAGAACTAATTAAACCTAACCAACCTAAGGATATCACACACATCCATGCCCGAGGCAGGATTCGAACCTGCGACCGTAGCGGTCGCTCGGTTCCAGACTGTAGCGCCTAGAACAGCACGGCCACTCCGGCCGGCCCTCTCTCTTTAATAGCTCGAGGTAATTTTCGGATAGCGCACTCAGTATAATGTCACTCGATGCTCTGTCCCTATATTATTTCCAACTCACTTTCCTGCTTTGTATCCCTGAAGGTTTGAAAATTACTACTTCACTTTGCAGCATTTTCAGCAAATTCGCTTTAAAAACGTCCGATTTTTCAGAGTTCGCTGTATGCACATTTTTTAACTACTTATTATAGGCACTAATTCACAATTTTGGCAAAACAAAGTTATAATTTGGAGTACAGATTTGCTCGTTTGTCTCAAACAGTGTATATGTTATAGCAAACTGAAAACCGGTATTTTACGGAGTGCCGAGAAGATACGTAAAATGCTAAAAATAACTATGCAGACTATGTAGTTCATACTGTTTAATACTTTCCCTAGGCATTTAATAGAATACCGGTCACGTTTAAGGCGAAGTATGATAGAAAGATATTTGATATATTTTGACGGCTACAAGATCCACAGACATCATTGTAGTAACAGTTTCGGCCCAGTTCGGCTGGAGACCAATTGTGTCAGAGTGTCACTTTCGCTAAAACGGAGACTGCACGTGATAACTGTGAAAACGTTGTGGTTGATAATCGTGCAAATGCAATGAAACAAAGATTTTACAGACAGTTACGCTTAGTTCGTCTGTCGGACATTGACAAGGATTTCTGAAATGCATGTACAGAAATAAATGCCAGAGCTTCAGGTTTTTGTGTGTAAAAAGAAAAATTATTTGGAATTCAAAACGTCATTTCAGTTCTGTTTGCCGCAATAAATAAAGCATAAAAATACTACAGCTTTGAAGTACATAAAAATTGAAAGCCGACATTCAGTTATTGTCTGTTATACATTTGTAATAATTGTTAAAAATTGTTTTTTCTATTGTGTATTACATATAAGTAATTGTTAAAAAGCTATTCAAACACATCTGCTTCAGAATAAGACATTTTCAGACACGCATGTGATAGCTTTGACGTTTTAATTTAACTTTCATTAAATATATAAATTTCTAGTTTGAACAAGTAGTTTGCAATTTTATACTTTGCCTTTTTGCATTTCGCATTTTATAAAATACGTATACATATCCTAGGAATGGTCTTAATGTAAAATTAAATTAAACCTAGCCAAAAAGTTCTAGACATTCTATATATTGCCTAGGCATTCTATACAATGCTTTAATTTGACGCTCTCCAGTACCATATACAAAACAAAATCAGATAAAATAAGAAAAGCGACGATTTCAACATGCACATCTCTAAAATGTAGTGCAGGTGTCACTTTCGTACTGCGGTTGAATGTTGAGAAAACAAGAAAGTTGTCAAAGAATGTACTATTGTGCTCGAAGGATCCATCCGACCTTATCTGCGTTACACCTGATGTGTATGCAATCCATACAACGTAACTTTCTTGCAGGTCCTCTATTCTCTTTTCTGTACAGTCATTCGACTATACAAAATGGTTGCCACAAGCTACCACTAGAGCAAACTCCTCTATATAGGTATCAATATGGATGAAATTAATACCACTGTAATGTAAATATCAGGAAACACGTTATTAGAGATTGCATATTCTCTAAAGCTTCTAAACACAAATTTATTACCTTAAATGCCATTTCAAAAAGCACGTTTCAACGTGAAATTAGACAATGAAAATTTATGTACTGGATCTGCACCCACGACTCCTTCTACACAGCAGTTATTGTGTATGTTAACTAACAACGAAAGATCTTAAATATGGTTTCAGTCACAAGCACTTGCCCGCGAAAGGCAGAGTCCCGAGTTCGAGTATCGGTCTGGCACACAGTTTTAATCTGCCAGGAAGTTTCATATCAGTGCACACTCCGCTGAAGAGTGAAAATCTCACTCTGGAAATATCCCCCAGGCTGTGGCTAAGCCATGTCTCCGCAATATCCTTTCTTTCAGGAGTGCTAGTTCTGCAATGTTCGCAGGAGAGCTTCTGTAAAATTTGGAAGGTAGGAGACGAGGTACTGGCAGAAGTAAGGCTGTGAGGACGGGGCATGAGTCGTGCTTGGGTAGCCCAGTGGTAGAGCACTTGTCCGCGAAAGGCAGAGGTCCCGAGTTCGAGTCTCGGTCCGGCAGACAGTTTTAATCTGCCAGGAAGTTTCATATCAGCGCACAGTCCGCTGCAAAGTGAAAATCTAATTCTGACAAGTTTGCATATGTTTAAACTTGAAATGACATAACGTAAAGTTTTTATTGGACAGGGATCCGAATACAGCGCATAATCGAACTGTTACTTACGCACAGTCAAATGACACATATCAATTTTTTTTCACCGGTAGAATGATGATTGAAACTTAATTGACGAGACGAAAAAGTTTCGCCTTACTAGTATTCGAAATGGGAACTCATCGTCGTCGTTTTCTAACCACGAATCGATGTTAAATATCGGTTTATATCACAGTAGGGAGCTGTCCGCGTGTATGAACTCGAAATAATGTGAGAGGGACTTCTGTGCTGAATGGGAGTCAAACTCCGTATTCAGCTACACACGAAGATACGTTAACTATCGAATTCTTTTTCACCAGCAACTAGCAGTGCCATGTTTGCACTGGAAATCAAGTGTCTGACTAGGAGTCGAAACCGGCACCTATGTCAGTGCTGACAATGCATAAAGAGACGATAAAAACCAACATTATTATTTCACCTGTAGTTTGGTGTGTGCATGCTACAGCCTGAAATTGCATAATGAAAATTTTTGTGGCGGACCATAATTCGAACCCAGACGAGTGCCTTCGTGGACACCTTGAGGAGTTTTAAATCTTGGGGAAACAACGAAACTATGGAACTGTATCGTCCCGAAGGGGTCAAATCCCGCAAAAATGGAGATCTCTCTTCGAATCTCAGTTCAGCACTAATATTTATAACATCTCAAGCGCAAATTGTTGCCGGTGCAGGATTTTGTGCACTAACTGATCTGTCGATTACGTCCCATAAATGTTCGATGGGACTCATGTAGAGCGATCTGGGTAGCCAGATCATTCGCTTAAATTGTCCAGAATGTTCTCCAAACCAATGCGAACAATTGTGTGGTCCGGTGACTTGTCATCCATAAAAATGCCATCGTTGTTTGGGAGCATGAAGTCCATGAATGGCTGCAGATGATCTCTAAGTAGCCGAACATAATCATTTCCAGTCAATTATCGGTTCAGTTGGACCAGAGGAGCAGGTCTATTCCATGTAAACACAGTCCACACCATTAAGGAGCCACCACCAGCTTGCACAGTTCCTTGTTGACAAATTGGGTCCATGGCTTCATGGGATCTGTGCCACACTCTAACCCTGCCATCAGCTCTTACCAACTGAAATAGGGATTCTCTGACCAGGCCACGGTTTTCCAGTCGTCTCGGTCCAACCGATATGGTCACGAGCCCAGGAGAGGCGCTGCCGGAGATGCCGTCCTGTTAGCAAAGGCAATAGCGTCGGTCGTAAGCTGCCATAGCCCATCAACGACAAATTCCACCGCATTGTCCTAAAATAAATAAATGAGCGTATTGCATTGGTGGCCGGGAGACCCCTCGCGGGGCGGTTCGGCCGCCGCTCTACAAGTTCTCTAACGCCACTACGGCGACTTGCGAGTGAATGAGGATGAAATGATGTTGAAAGACACACAACACCCAGTCATCTCGAGGCAGAGAAAATGCCTGACCCCACCGGGAATCGAACCCAGGACCCCATGCGGGGGAAGCGAGAACGCTACCGCAAGGTTACGAGCCGCGGACTCCGCATTGTCCTAATGGACACGTTCGTTGTACGTCCCACATAGATTTCTGCGGTTATTTCACGCAGATTTGCTTGTCTGTTAGCACTGACAACTCTACGAAAACGCCGCTCTCTCAGTCGTTAAGTAAAGGCCATCGGCCACTGTGTTTTCCGTGGCGAGAGATAATGCCTGAAATTTGGTATTCTCGGCATTCTGTTGACACTGTGGGTCTCGGAATATTGAATTCCCCAACTATTTCCACAATGAAATGTCCCATGCTTCTAGCTTCAACGATCGTTCCGCGTTCAAAATCTGTTAATTCCCGTCATTCTGGAGAATTTTTTTGAAGAAGAACAGTCTTCAATGTTTGTCCCAAACGCCTTGACTCTCGAACAGAAACAACAATGCGTGAACGCCAGCTCTGACTTGATAGAGATGCAAACGCGGACAGTTCTTATGTGGAAAAAATCAACACGTATGACGAAACCTGGTATTGACAAACTGCCTATTGGCTTCTGTCTCGGGATCTTTGGCCGACGTTCATCTAATGATTTTTCTGACGTTTCGCCGGCACGAGTGGCTGGCATTGTCAGAACTTCACCCTCCATTGCCGATGGTGAACAGGAGGCGAGCTCGCGGCCGCAGACTATATGTACCTGGCGCGCCAACGTCCGAGGGCTTCTCCGCGGTCATTTCCGGTGCGGCTCTCCTCTTGCTACCTGCGACGGTCGTTCGCTGGAGTACGGGAAGCCAGGATCCGTTTACCTTAAGGCTTTCCTCTTTCTTGTTGAATCTGTTCGCGTGTTTTAGTATTTCTACAGCTTCTCTGAACAAGCGCGTGTGATAGTGCTTCTCTACAGCCAGAACTTCCGTGTCGGCGAATTTTATTACGTGGTCGGTCTCATTCAGTGCGTGCTCTGCCACGGCCGATTTCTCCAGCAAACGTTAAAACCTGCGAAGATCCCAGGGAGGATCCCCCCCCCCCCCCACTCTACCTCCCTGCGACACTCACCCCGCACTCAGCTCGCCCACGACGGGTTCTCACCCTACCCCCATACCTCGCTCACGAACGAGACCTCACCCCACCCCCTATAGTTCCCTCACAAGGGAAGACCGGAAACAGTACCTCCATTTGCCTTTTGGAGCCCGGGTGGTGTTGCTGCAGTAGCTGTTTTTGTTAGTGCGGAGTGCACGTGCTATTCATGTACTTCTCCACCTGCCCCAACCTGCAATGTCGCTTATGCTCTTTGATCCTGGTGTTAATTGATCGTCCAGTCATTCCGACATAAACTTTTCCGCATGTGCATGGTATACGGTATACTCCCGACATTGCAAGTGGGTCTCTTTTCTCCTTCGCCGATCTAAGACACTCTTTGATCTTCCTTGTCGGTTTGAAAATCGTCTTTACTGGGTGTAGAGAAGCTCTATCACACGCGCTTGTTCAGAGAAGCTGTAGAAATACTAAAACACGCGAACAGATTCAACAAGAAAGAGGAAAGCCTTAAGGTAAACGGATCCTGGCTTCCCGTACTGCAGCGAACGACCGTCGCAGGTAGCAAGAGAGAACCGCACCGGAAATGACCGCGGAGAAGCCCTCGGAAGTTGGCGCGCCAGGTACACATAGTCTGCGGCCGCTAGCTAGGCTCCAGTTCACCACCGGCAATGGAGGGTGAAGCTTTGACAATGCCAGCCACTCGTGCTGGCGAAACGCCAGAAAAATCATTAGATGAACGTCGGCAAAAGAACCCGAGACAAAGCCAATAGGCAGTTTGTCAACAAGTGGCCACGAAAGCCTTAACAATTTTGTAAGCCTGGTGTTATCAATACGAACCTGTCACAAAACTAAAAACTACATAAATTCAGATGAAGGCTCAATGCTTCGATGACATAGACGACATTGAAGCCAACGTTTTGCGCGAATTGAACAAGATCCCGAAGAAGAACTTTGCTGATAGTTTCACGTGGTTACATGAACGATCTGTGCGTTAAGACGGTGTGCACTTTTTCCCAAGTGGTGACTACGAGGCGGTCGGATAGTGAGATACTCCAAACAGCGGCTGCCGTGGGAGCGCGACAGCTGTGTTTATTTCATTAGGACGCGTTATCTCCTCGTTTACATTCTAAGTAGTGGGAGCACTCCACGTGAATGATAGTACTCCTCTGTCCAGGTGCACATTCCCATCATTTCTTTGCTTTGCCACATCGCTTATCCTTAACTTCGTACATTGCTCGCTTATAGCAGAGCCAGCCGTTGTGGCCGAGTGGTTCTAGGCGCTTCAGTCCGGAACCGCGCTGCTGCTGAGGTCGCAGGTTCGAATCCAGCCTCGGGCATGGATGTGTGGGATGTCCTTAGGTTAGTTAGGTTTAAGTAGTTCTAAGTTCTTGGGGACTGATGACCACAGATGTTAAGTCCCATAGTGCTCAGAGCCATTTGAACCTGTTACAAAACGATTGCTGCAAAGACACCTCCGAGACAGTCGTCCTGTAGCGTGCATTCGACTGGCCCCAAACCACAACCATCTGCTACTTCAGTGGTATCGAGCGATAGCTCATCGGAGGGGACGGTGGAGATCTGCTGTGTCTTCTGATAAAAGTTGGTTCTGCTTCGATGTCGTGATGGCTCTGTGTTGGTTAGAAGGAGATCAGTTGACGGCTTGCATTCTACATGTCTACATGCTAGACACGCTGAATCTACACCTGATGTTATAGTCTTGGGTCACAGTTCGTAGTAATAGACGGAAAGTCATCGAGTAAAACGGAAGTAATATCCGCTGTTTCCCAAGGAAGTGTTATGGGCCCTCTATTGTTCCTAATCTATATTAACGACATAGGAAACAATCTGAGTAGCTCTCTTAGGCCGTTTGCAGATGATGTTGTCATTTACCGTCTTGTAAAGTCACTAGATGACCAAAACGAATTACAAAATGATTTAGATAAGATATCTGCATGGTGCGAAAAGTGGCAATTGACCCTGAATAAAGCAAAAGTGTGAAGTTATTCACATGAGTACTAAAAGAAATCCGCTAAATTTCGATTACGCAATAAGTCACACAAATCTGAAGGCTGTAAATTCAATTAAATACTTAGGTATTACAATTACAAATAACCTAAATTGGAACGATCACATAGATAATATTGTGGGTAGAGCAAACCAAAGACTGCGATTCATGGGCAGAACACTTAGAAGGTGCAACAAATCGTGCTTACACCACGCTTGTCCGCCCTATTCTGGAGTATTGCTGTGTGGTGTGGGATCCGCATCAGGTGGGACTGACGGATGACATCGAAAAAGTACAAAGAAGGGCCGATAGGTTTGTATTATCGCTAAATGGGGGAGATAGTGTCGCAGACATGATACGTGAATTGAAGTGGCAATCATTAAAACAAATGCGTTTTTCGTTGTGACGGGATCTTCTCATGAAATTTCAGTCACCAGTTTTCACCTCCGATGGCGAAAACATTATGCTGGCACCCACCTACATAGGGAGAAATGATCATCACGATAAAATAAGAGAAATCAGGGCTCGCACAGAAAAATTTAAGTGCTCGTTTTTCCCGCGTGCCGTCGAGAGTGGAACGGTAGAGATACAGCTTGAAGGTAGTTGAAACTTCCTGGCAGATTAAAACTGTGTATCGGACCGAGACTTGAACTCGCGAGCTTTGCCTTTCGCGGGCAAGTGCTCTACCATCTGACCTACCCCAGCACGACTCACGCCCCCTCCTTACAGCTTTACTTCTGCCAGTATCTCGTCTCCTACCTTCCAAACTTTACAGAAGCTCTCCTGCGAAGGTAGGAGACGAGATACTGGCAGAAGTAAAGCTGTGAGGATGGGGGCCTTTAGTCGTGCTTGGGTAGCTCAGATGGTAGAGCACTGGCCCGCGAAAGACATAGGTCCCGAGTTCGAGTCTCGGTCCGGCACACAGTTTTAATCTACCAGGAAGTTTAATATCAGCGCACACTCCGCTGCAGAGTGAAAGTCTCATTCAGCTTGAAGGTAGTTCAATGAACCCTCTGCCGGGCACTTTATTGTGAATGGCAGAGTAATCACGTAGATGTAGCTGTAGATGGGAATGGGTGCAATTTCGCATGACAGCAGGATCACTCCCGTGGTTATCCCATGCACACTGACTGCAAATGTGTACGTCAGTCTGGTGACTCAACTTGTGCTGCCATTCACGAACAGTATCCCAGGGGATGTTTTCCATCAGGATAACACTCGCCCACAGACCACCGTTGTAAACCAACATGATCTACAGAGCGTCGACATGTTGCCTTGGCCTGCTCAGCCACCATTCATGTCTCCAATCCAGCACATATGGGAGCTCATCGCACGACAACTCCAGAGTCATCCATAATGAGCATCAACCGTCCCTGTATTGACCGAGCAAGCGCAACAGGCATGAATCGCAGTCCCGCAAAGTGTCATTCGACATCTGTACAACACAATGAATGCACGTTTCCATACTTGCATACAATATTTTGGTGGTTACACCTGTTATCAATGTACCAGCATTTCATATTTGCAGTGGCGTATCCCACGCTTACATTAACCTGTGACCTTGCAATGTTAATCACTTAAATACGTTACCTAGACAAATGATTCCCGAAATTTCATTACTCTAAATTAATTATTTTTTGGTGTTGCAATTTTTTCTGTCAATATATATTCGATTATAAAAGATTTATCTTTTTCAAAAACACTTTTCTTGCATTTCCTGTTTGTATTTTAATGCTCTCGACTTCAGACATTGTCACTTATTAAGCTCCCAGAATAACAAAGCCCGACCACTACTTTTACTGTATCATTTCTTAAACTAATTTCTCAGCGTCGCCTGATTTAGTTCGTCTATATATCATTACCAGTATTTTCCTTTTGATGGTTTTCATCTTACAACCTCAATTCAACATACTACCTATCACACTCAACTGATCGTCCAAGTCTCTTGCCGTCTCTGACAGAATTACAATTTCCTCAGCAAAACCTCAAAATTTTAATTTCTTCTCCCTACTTTAATTTCGTTTCCAAATTTCTTCTGGTTGCTTTTGTGCTTGCTCTTTATACATACTGATTAACATAACGGATGGGCTACAACCCCATCTCAACCCTTCTCAACTACCGTTGCCCTTTCATGTCCTTCGACCTTCATAACTGCTGTCGTGTATCTGAAGATAACCTTTCGCTCCCTGCTGTCTTATGGATTTCAAAGAATGTACCCAAACCAGCTTTGTTATAAGGTAAATCTACGACTTTCTGTATTGACTGCAACATCTATGTTTTTTATTCATAAACTAACCCTAACTTTCTAAAAAAAATTGCACCCGATGATCAGTTGTCCATTCTTCTAAATTTTGTAATGACTTGCAAAAGTAAAAAGAATTCAGGAATTCGGTTCAGCACACTTATGAAGTCCTCGGTGTAATTAATTTCTATATCCATTAAGAACTATTGAAGTTAGAGACATGTGGTTATCATCAGTGGAAAGATCAGAAAAAATCCATTTTAAATAATAGGGCTAATGCTTACTTTTAATAATTTTATTGAAATAAAAAAGTCCAGTAACTTTTTGTAAGCGAAATTTGATAAATGATAAGTGAAGGCAGACAATAAATGCAAAAACTGCCGTATTTGGCGTCTGTAAGTGCAGCTTTGAAACTGGCACTCTGTGGTGCCAACGGTTTGAATACAGGCTATAAATATAGTTTTTATCCTCATTTTTCTGTATTTGGGTAGTAAAAGTATGGAGGCAGAGTGGGGGTGCTGGTATATAGAAATGGGGGACACAGGATGAGGGAGAGCGTGTGAGCCAGAGGTTACCTGAGTAGGATTCGCGTATAATTTTGAGTGGGTAAGTTTACCGGAAGTTACGGAGACAGATTCTGCACGGTTGGAACGCCGCAGTGTTTGACCGTTGTACAATTAGGTACGTGAGCCTAAGTTTCGGTCTTAGCAGAGCTTTCGTGTAGTAGCACCGAAATATAGCGATTTACAGAGAAAAGATGGGGCTCTGAATTTTACTAGTTACCCGATGACGGTCTTCAAATTAGTTTACAGTGCTGAAATTTGCAGAATTATTTGCGCAAAAATTTGGGTTTAAATATGAGAGCTAACCGCACTCCACACACTGCTTCATATGTAGAGCAATCACAGCTGAAATATTCCATGATTTGAATAAGCAAGAGCGCTGCGGCTGTTACAACTCTTTATTGGAGAACACGACCGGTTTCGCAAATTAAATCTGCATCTTCAGGTGCTTCACCGTATACAAAGGCATAAATGAACTTATCAGAAATTTAGGCATGCCAAGAAACGGACAAATAAAAGTAACAATGCCTGTGTCTACTTACAGTCAAAAGCTTACAGGTTCATTTAAACCAGATAAACCATTCCCAACATCTATATCCAGGTATTTAAAACTTCTGACTCACAAACATGCGAGCGTCTATGATAAAATGTATTGAGGTCTAAGGCCGTCCCCAACTTAAAAAGATCCAGTAAAAACGTCAAAGTAAGAACATAGTAGCTACTGAAATAATTTATAATAAAAATTGTATAAATATCAGAACTGGAAATTCTCTTTGTAGCGAAATTCAAAAATCTAGGAACGGCAATGTTCCGTTCACACTCTGTTCCATGGTGAACTGAACACACACATTTGGTTACTTTAAGTACGTTGCACTGTATAGTGCTGGTATATAGGAGCCTAGACAGTATCAGGAAGACTTTGGAAATTACTTGTAACAGTAATTCTGACTTATGCGACTCACAAACAGAACGTATTATTTCTGATTATTGCAGTATGGTAATTTAAAATGTACAGGCAGCCCACAACATTTCAATCAAGATATCTGGTTACTTAATGTCTGTGACACTGCGCATGTGAGCCTTTCCGCGTAGGCCTCGTTACGGATAACGGTTAGTTCAGATGGTTCAAATGGCTCTGACCACTATGGGACTTACTTCTGAGGTCCTCAGTCCTCTAGAACTTAGAACTACTTAAACCGAACTAACCTAAGGACATGACACACATCCATGCCCGAAGCAGGATCGAACCTGCGACCGTAGCGGTCGCGCGGTTCCAGACAGCGGTCAGTTGGCGTCGCCAACAGCAACGCTTCCTCCCCAGGCTGTCTACAATGGAGATAAAGTGTGACACTATTGACAATCGTTGGTCTTTTGATGTTACAAACGGGGCGTTTTTGCTAAATGTTTTAATTGTTTCTTGTTATAAATTGTTTCAGTAGCTACTACTTTCTTACTTTGACGTTTTTACTGGGTCTTTTTAGACTGGGAATGCCCTTAGCCACCAATATATTTATCATAGACGCTCGCACGTTTGTGAGTCGAAAGTTTTAAATACCCAGGTATAAATGTTGGGAACGGCTTTATCCGGTTTAAATGAACCTTTAAAGTAGTCAGGCAGCAGCAGCCGGCCGAGACACTTGCAGCAGCAGGGAGGCAAGCAATTTTGTGACATTTTACGAGTTCCTAACCAGGAGCGAATTGTATAGTCTCATTCTTGCGCTGTGGTAGTTTAGTTTCTTCAGTTTCTATGTGTCAATTCAATATTTAAAAGGTGCGGTTCTCGCTTCGTTTGTGACGGAAAGTAAACCGATTTTGTGACATATTACAATTTCCTAATCAGGAGCGTATTATTTGGTCTGACCTGAGTGCTTTGGTAGTTCAGTTTTTGAATCTCTGCGAATTAATCTAATTTATTGGACACAGTTCTTGCGGCTTCCTGCGTGTCTGCAGTAGAGTTCCGTAGCGCGTGTCGATTGTTCCTTTTTTGTCTATGTAGTGTAGTTTTCCACGGTCTTTAGTATGGTTAGGGACTGTGACTGCTGCGTGCGGATGCGAGCCGAGTTGTGACACTTCGCTCTCATTTCCAGGCTACGATAGCTTCGGTTACACAGTTTGAAGCTGCAGTGGATGGGTGGATGGGCGTCAGTGTTGTGGGCCTGCCGTGGGGATCCAACGGACGTCCAGCACATTTGAGTCCTCAGACCGGTCCGCACCCGTGGCCAGTCCAGTTACTGGTCGCACTGAGGTTTACCCCTCACCCGTGGTCGAGTAGGTCACCTCGGGGCGTGCCACGCGGCGAAAGACTTCCCAGGGAGGGTGCACGTAAGGTCTGCCCGGTTAGTCTGACAAACTGGTTCCAGTTGCTGTCAGTGGCTGACACTATCCCGAGCCAGATGCAGTCGCTTGTCCTGTTTCACTGGGATCCTCTCAGCTTGCAAGATTCGAGCAATCACAGAGGGTGGGATTATTGTAGTTTGGAGCTCCAATGTTAGGCGCGTTTTGGGGCCCCTTAGGGACATGGCTGCCAAGGAGAGGAAGAAAGTCAATGTGCACTCCGTGTGCATACCGAATGTAGTGATTCCAGACATGGAACCGGTTCTTCCATATGCCATGAAGAGCACAGGGTGCAGCCAACTGCATGTGGTGGCGCACGTCGGCACCAATGATGTGTGTCACTTCGGATCAGAAGAGATTCTCTATGGTTTCGAGCGGCTAACAGAAGTGCTAAAGGCTGCGAGTCTTGCTTGCGAGATGAGAGCAGAGCTCACCATTTGTAGCATAGTCTACAGGACCGACTGCGGATTTCTGTTACAGAGCCGAGTGGAGGATCTGAATCATGGGTTGAGACGGTTCTGCGACTGTGTAGGCTGTAGACTCCTCGACTTGCGCCATGGGGTGGTTGGGTTTCGGGTTCCGCTGAATAGGTCAGGTGTCCACTATACGCAGGAAGCGGCTACACGGATAGCGGGGGCTGTGTGGCGTGGACTGGGCGGTTTTCTAGGTTAGAGGATCTCGGTAAAACACAAGAAGGGCTTCAGCTGCAAAGGGTGCAGGGTGAACACAGGAAGAATGTAGATATAGGAACCATTGGTGCAACACTTGTAATTGTTGGGAAAGTACCGGAGCTCCAAGCGCTAATAGAAAGCACTCATGCTCAAATCGTTACAGGCACTGAAAGTTGGCTAAAGCTGGAGATTAGTTCGGCCTCAATTATTGGCGAAGGACCTAACAGTGTTCAGAAAGGATAGGCTAAACACAGTTGGCGGGGGCGTGTTTGTTGTTGTCGAAGCAGTTTATCTAGTAGCGAAATTGAAGTAGTTAGTTCCTGTGATTTAGTATGGACAGAGAAAGAAAATAATAACTGGATCCTTTTACCAACCTCCCAACTCATATGATACAATTGCTGGAAATTTCAAAAAACTTGAGTTCAGTTTTGAACACGTACCCGACTCATACAATTATAGTTGGTGGTGACTTTAATTCACCATCGACATGTTGGCGAAAATACATGTTTAAATCCAGAGGTATGCATAAAACATCATCCGAAATTGTGCTAATTAATTATTTCGTGCAGTTAGTTCATAAGCCCCCTCGATTAGTAAACGGTTGTGAAAATATACTTGACCTCTTACCAACAAATAATCCTGAGCTAATAGCGAGAATGAAACAGATACTAGGATTAGCGAACATGGGGTTGTCGTAGCGAGACTGAATATTCTAACCCCAAATATTCCAAAAATAAACGAAAAATATACCTATTCAAAAAGCAGACAAAAATTCACTTGACGCCTTCCGGAGAGGCAATCTCCATTCCTTCCAAACTAACAACGTAAGTGTAGACCAGAAGTGGCTTGTATTCAAAGAAATAGTATCTACAGAAACTGAGAGATTTATACCAAATAAATTAACGACGGAGCTGATCCCCCTTGGTACAGAAAAAGGGTGCAGACTGTAAACCAGTTAGGTTCCTTTCGGAGTATGCTGATACAAAGCTCCATATCTAATAATCATATACAACCGCTCGCTAGACGAAAGATCCGTACCCAAAGACTGGAAAGTTGCAGAGGTCACACCAATATTCAAGAAAGGCAGTAGGAGTAATCCTCTAAATAACAGGCCCATATCATTAACGTCAAATACAGCAGGATTTTGGAACATACATTGTGTTCGAACATCATGAATTACCTCGAAGAGAACGGTCTATTGACGCGCAGTCAACACTGATTTAGAAAACATCGCTCTTGTGAAACACAACTAGCTCACACGAAGTATTGAGTACTATTGACAAGGGATTTCAAATTGACTCCGTATTTCTAGGTTTCCATAAGGTTTTTTATACTGTACTACACAAGCAGCTTGTAGTGAAATTGCGTACTTATGGAATATCGTCTCAGTTATGTGACTAGTTTCGTGATTTCGTCAGAGGGGTCACAGTTCGTATTAATTGACGAGCAATAATCGAGTAAAACAGAAGTCATTTCTGACGTTCCACAAGGTAGTGTTATAGGCCCTCTGCTATTCCTGATCTGCATAAACGATTTAGGATACAATCTGAGCAGCCGTCTTGGGTTGTTTGCAGATGGTGCTGTCGTCTATCGTCTAGTAAACTCATCAGAAGATCAAAATAAATTACAAGAGATTTAGAAAAGAAATCTGTATGTGCAAAATTGGCTATTGACATTAAATAAAGAAAAGTATGAGGTCATCCACAAGTGTGCTAAAAGAAATCCGTTATACTTCGGTTACACAATAAATCAGTCAAATCTAAGGGCGCTAAATTCACCTAAATATATTGTAATTACAATTACGAACAACTTGGAATGAATACATGGAAAATGTTGCGGGGTAGGTAACCCAAAGACTGCGGTTTATTGGCAGAACACTTAGAAAATTTAATAAATTTATTAGACTGTCTACACTACGCTTCTCCGTCCTCTTTTGGAAGGTCTAGGATCCTTACCAGATAGGATTAACTGAGTACATCGAGGAAGTTCAAAGAAGAGCAGCACATTTTGTATTATACCGAAATAGGGGAGAGAGAGTCACGGACATGATACAGGTTTTGGGGTGGACATAATTAAAACAAAGGCTTTTCTCGTTCCGGCGGAATCTTCTCACGAAATTTGAATCACCAACTTTCTCCTTCGAATGGGAAAATATTTTGTTGACGTCGACCTACAAAGGGAGGAACGATCATCACAATAAAATACGGGAAATCAGCTCGCACGGAATGATATAGGTGTTCGTTTTTTCTGCACGCTGTTGGAAATTGGAATAACAGAGAATTATTGTGAAGGTGTATCAATGAACCCTCTACCAGGCACTTAAGTGTTATTTGCAGAGTATCCGTGTAAATGTAGATGTAAATGTTTTGACTGTACGTAGACACAGACTTATTACTTTTATTTGTCCGTTTCTTGGCATGGCCAAATTTATGGTAAGTTCTTTTATGCCTTTGTATACAGTGAAACACCTGAAGATGAAGATTTCATTTGCGAAACCAGTCGTGTTTTCAATAAAGCATTCTAACTACACTCTCGCGCAAACATATACTGGAATAGATAAGGCAAAGAAGAGCATTTGTACAGTTACATGAATACTCTGCAATTCACAATCAAGTGCCTGGCAAAGGAATAATCGAACCCCCTTCAAGCTATTTTTCTACCGTTCCACTCTCGAACAGCACGCGGAAAATGAAAACAAATCTTGTCGTGCGAGCTCTGATTTCTCTTATTTTATTATGATGAATATTTCTCCCTACGTATGTAGAAGCCAACAAAATATTTTCACACTCTGAGGAGAAAGTTGATGATTGAGACTTCATGAGAAATCGCTGCGCAATGAAAAACGTATACTTTTAGTGATTTCCACCCCTGTTCGCGTATCATATCAGCAGCTATATTTACCTTATTTTGTGATAATACAAAACAGGCTGTCCTTCTGTGCACTTTTTCGATGTCCCCCGTCGATCCTAATTGATGCGGATCCCACACCGCACAGCAATACTCCAGAAGAGGGCGGAGGTAGAGTAAGCAGTCTCTTCAATAGCCTTGTTGCATTTGTAAGTGCTCTGCCAATAAATCGCCGTCTTTTGGTTTGCTTCCCCACAACATTATCTATGTGATCGTTCCAGTTTAAGTTGTTCGTAATCGTAATCCCTGAGGATTTCCTAAGTGTCCTGCCAATAAAACATAGTCTTTGGTTAGCCTTTCCCACAATATTTTCTATACGTTCCTTCCAATTTAACTTTTTCGTAATTGTAATTCCAAGGTGTTTAGTTGAATTGACAACCTTTAGATTTGTGTGTTTTATTCTGCACCCGAAATTTAGCGAATTTCTTTCAGTACACATGTGGATAACTTCACGCTTTTCATTATTTAAAGTCAACTGCCACTTTTCGCACCATACACATATAATGCCTAAATCATTTTGCAGTCGGTTGTGATCTTTGATGACTTTACAGGACGGTAAAAGACAGCATCACCTGTGAACTATCTAAGTGAGCTAGTCAGACTGTTTCCTAAATCGTTTATGTAGATCAGGAATAGCAGAGGGCTTATAATACTTCATTGGGGAACGCCAGATATTGCTTCTGTTTCACTGGATGGCTTTTTATTAGTTGCTACAAACTGTTAGCTTTCTGACAGTAAATCCCGAATCCAGTCGTACAACTGAGACGATGTTCCATAGGCACGCTATTTTATTAGAAGTCGCTTGGGAGGAGTGATGTCAAAAGCCTTCTGGAAATCTAAAAACTTGGAATCAATTTGACTTCTCCTGTAGGTAGCAGTCATTGCTTCGTGAGAACAAAGAGCTAGTTGTGTATCACAAAGACGATGTTTTATGAATCCATTTTGGATATTTGTCAATAAATCGTTTTCTTCGAGGTAATTCATAATGTTCGAGAACAGTATATGTTCCAAAACCCTACTGCAAATAGATGTTAGCGATAAGGGTCTGTAATTCAGCGGATGACATCTACATTTATACTCCGCAAGCCACCCAACGTTGTGTGGCGGAGGGCACTTTACGTGCCACTGTCATTACCTCCCTTTCCTGTTCCAGTCGGCCGGCCGGAGTGGCCGTGCGGTTCTAGGCGCTACAGTCTGGAGCCGAGCGACCGCTCCGGTCGCAGGTTCGAGTCCTGCCTCGGGCATGGATGTGTGTGATGTCCTTAGGTTAGTTAGGTTTAATTAGTTCTAAGTTCTACGCGACTGATGACCTTAGAAGTTGAGTCGCATAGTGCTCAGAGCCATTTGAACCATTTTGTTCCAATCACGTATGGTTCGCGGGAAGAACGACTGCCGGAAAGCCTCCGTGCGCGCTTGAATCTGTCTAATTTTACATTAGTTTCTTTTCTTCGGTATCGATGTGACTTGTGCAACTTTCCAATTTTTAAACGATTTTTCGACGGGCGTACGGTTGCATATGACTGCTAAGTAAGGAGCTATTGTATCAGCATACTCTGAAAGGAACTTGACTGGTATACAATCTGAACCGGAAGCGTTGCCTTTCTTAAGTGTTTTAAGCCTCTTCGCCACACCGAGGATATCTACTTTTAAGTTACTCATGTTTGCAGTTGTTCTTTATGCGAATTCTAGAGTACTTACTTCGTCTTCTTTGGTGAAGGAGTTTCGGAAAACTTTATTTAGTAACTCTGCTTTACTGGCACTGCCATCAGTAACATCACAATTGTTATCGCGCAGTGAAGGTATTGATTGCATCTTGCAGCTGGTGTACTTTGCATACTACCATAATCTCTTTCGGTTTTCTGCCAGATTTCGAGACAGAGCATCTTGCATCGAAGTTCGCACTAGATTTCGAGCTTCTGTACAACTTCGCCAATCTTGGGAGTTTTGTATTCTTTTAAATTTGGCATGCGTATTTCGTAGCTTCTGCAACGATGTTCTGGCCTGTCTTGTGCCGGCCGGAGTGGCCGAGCGGTTCTAGCCGCTACAGTCTGGAACCGTGTGACCGCCACGGTCGCAGGTTCGAAGCCTGCCTCGGGCATGGATATGTGTGATGTCCTTAGGTTAGTTAAGTTTAAGTAGTTCTAAGTTCTAGGGGCTGATGACCTCAGAAGTTAAGTCCCATAGTGCTCAGAGCCATTTGAACCATTTGAACCTGTCTTGTGTACCATGGGGGTCAGTGCCGTTATTTGAAATTTATCTCTCAAATGCCGTCGATACTATTTCTTTGAATTTAAGTCACATTTGGTCTACGCTTACATACTCTGACAGATAGAAGTGAAGACTGTTTCTTAGGAAAGCGTCAAACGAATTTTTATCTGCTTCTTTCAAAAAATAGATGTATTTTGCCTTTCGTTTTGGTGGGGTGGATGGTACGGTATTCAGTCTCGCTACGACAACCAGGAGGTTACTGATTCCTGTATGTGTCATGATGCTCCCTATTTGCTTAGCATTATTTGTTGCTAAGAGGTGAAGCACGTTTTCGCAACCATTGACGCTTAGGGCACGCACCTGAAATAATTGTTTAAAATAATTTTCTCAGAACGCATTCAGTACGATTTCCGGCGACGTTTTATGCCTACCACGGACTTTAAACATGTATTTTGCGCCGATGTATAGAGAATAGATTGAAGTCACCTGCAATCATTATTGTGTGAGCGGGGTACGTATTTGAAATGAGACCCAAGTTTTATTTGAACTTTTCAGCAACTGTATCATCTGAGTCGGCGGATAGGTAAAATTTTTAATTTATTTCGGTTTTCAAGTATAGCCTCTACCGATACTAAGTCACAGGAATTACCTACTTCAATTGCACTGCAAGGTACACTAATTCTAACAGCAATACGCACTCCGCCACCAACTGTATTTAATCTATCCTTTCTGTACACGGTTAGGTCCTTTGTAAACATTTCGGCTGAGCTTATTACCTGCTTTAGCCAGCTTTCGGTACCTATAACGATTTGAGCTTCAATGCTTTCTACTAGCGCTTGAAGCTCTGGTTCTTTTCCAATACAGCTACGACGGTTTATAACTGCCGTGAATCACAGTTGTAATCAGCGATTTGCAGTCTAATACAGCGCTTTATTGAACAGTCACACAACATACATATAAGAAAAGAGTTTACAACACGTTATGTCTTACAAAGAGTATTATTAATCAGAGATACATACATGTCCCGACGACTTCAATTCCCAGCGTTCTCCCCACCCTGGTCAACCTCCAGGGGTCTGACCAGCTGAACCAGACGTGCTATTAGATGCTGACTTTCTGGCGTGCGCAATATTGTCGTCCTTATTTTATTGTCTCTTCCCTGTACACATTTTTCTATTTCCGCTTCCTTCCACATGTGTCTTGGTCGTCAGTCTTGAATCAAAGCCAGATCACCTGGTCGGAAGTCAATACATCTTTCTGATGTGCCTCTAACTTCGTGGAAGCTCCTAAGCTCCGTGAGATACTCCTTGATCCATCTTTTCCAAAAATTGTCTGCTAGCTTTTGCTGTAGTTTAAATTCTTTGGTCAGATTGAGTGTGACGGTAGGTTCTGGTCCAGTGGGCACATTTAACAGGCCTTTACCAACCAGAAAGTGTGCTGGTATCAAAGGTTCTGCGTCATCTCCTGGAGAGATTGGCCTTGAGTTTACTGCAGCTCCGATTCTGACCACGATGATACAAAGTTGCTCTGCAGTTATACTTGATCGTCCCAACATCATCCGTAAGCATCGCTTGATTAAGCTCACCATCCTCTCCCATCATCCTTCCCACCAAGACGCCAATGATGCAATGAACTTCCAAGTGATACCATTTTTGGCGATAAAGCTATGGGTCTCTCTGGTTAGTGAGTTCCATAGTTCCAATAATTCCTTATCAGCGGCGTGAAAGGCCTTTGTTTTGACGGTATAGATGGTGAGCGGCAAACCACGTCTACTTGCAAATCTCTGTAAAGCCATTAAAAATGTGTTGGTATTCACATTGGAGCAGAGCTCAAAATGTGCTGCACGTGTTGTTGCGTAAGTGAAGAGTGTTATACAGGTCTTTTTCATGGTCATGCCTGTCTTGAGGGCCAGCACAGTCTATGCTGGTGACAGTAAAATGCTTAAATGGTCTCATTTCGACCTGTGGGTTTGGGAGATTCAATTTGTTGTCCTCTTGAAGTCTTCATGATCTTGTATGGTAAACATGTATGCAGGACTTTCTAATGGTTTGACGACTTAAGTATCCAAAATTCTTGCCGAAGTTTGGATACCACAATTCGGACACCAAGATGATGAAGATCAATATATGTTTGAAAAATGAGAAGTCTCGTGAAGCGATGTGAACCATCTAGAAGTAATGGATGTCGTTCCTCACTGGTGAGGTCTGCAAAATGTAGTCTACCTTCCAGACGAATAAGTCCGTCTTCAATGACTGGATGAAAGCGTCCAATTTTAAAGTCTTGCGGGATCGATTTACCGTTTTGGACTGCGTGGAATTCCTGACTGAAGCATTGACGTTGGACCATTTTGATCCAGTAGTGCATTTGCGATCTCGGTTACTGTCAGCTCTCCAACAAATTTATCTTTGTGACGAATCTCACGTATGAAGTGAAGGATCCAGCCGCTTGTACGAATTAGTCTCCAGCAGGAACTGAATTTGGAAATGTCTATTATGCTGTGAGGTGTAGCAACTGCCATCACGTGTTTTACATTATTTCTTTCTTCCTGGAGGCCATGACGTACATTTGGAGTACCAGATGTTCAACACTCTTCTGGCTGTGCAAGCCATGGCGGGCCTTCCCACCAAACACGTGCGAATTGGATTTGATTGGCAAGAAGTCCCCGTGTTAGGTGATCCGCTCGGTTATCATTTCCAGGACAATGTCTCCACTGACTAGGGGACGTATATGTATGAATTTCTGTCACTCTGTTATATGAGTAATGTCGTACCCTGTAGCTGTGCAGAAATAACTTAGTAATCGTGCTCCCGCAAGTGCACCTAGAAGTTCGAGAAGTGGCAGTGCTATCCTCTTGACAGGTGCAAGTCTGTTCTTGTTGCAGGCCAAATGAATCACTGCGTTGCCGTGTAAAACACTGCGAAGTACAGCGGTGCGCCATGCGCCCGTTCCGAAGCGTCACAAAATATGTGAATCTGTATGTCGCGATGTTTGGTAGTAGAAATCCATAGTGGGATACTAATGTAAGACAATAGAGGTAAATTGGACACCGGCCGTTGTGGCCGAGCGGTTCTAGGCGCTTTGGTACGACAATCACCAGAGGGGAAAATAGTTCGATCTCGTCCTCCGATTGAACTGACGCAGGAGAATACGTCCGTATATCACGTGACACGGGAAGCCAAGAGAGGTAAACAAAAGTTACTCCATACTCTCAGTGATGAACAGGAGAACGAATACGATCAACAACTTACAGTAAAAAACTACGTGGTGCAATATTAAACAAATTTTTACTCCGCGTCGGCGACTGATTCGACGGCAAGTGAGACGCTTTTATCCTACATTTAATCCACGGTCCATCCGTCTGACAACGCCGACCTTGTGGCCAACATAACTGAGGAAGAGGTATGTGCCATAATCAAAGATTCGCCTCCAAAGAAATCTGCTGGTTTAGATGGTCTACCCATAGAATTTTATGCTTGTTTTTGGCACATCATAGGACCGGAATTCACCAAAATATGCAATGAATTATTGGGAGACGTGCAGATGCCATCTCAGTTTACCGAAGGACTGATTGTCCTGTCCCCAAAACACCACGCAGCACTACGCTGAAGGATTTTCGACCACTAACTCTGCTCAATTCTGACTATAAAATCTTCACCCGACTCATAAACTGTAGACTGAAGACGCTACTGCCGAAAGTACTTGGCCCTTATCAAATGAGTGCTGTCCCAGGGAGATCTATGTCGAAAGCATTATGTGAATATAGGGACATAATATATTTGTCGTGGCTATGTAAATGCAATGTTGGTCTCATGTTTTTAGACTTCGATAAGGCTTTTGACCGCATCGACCACCACTTTCTACTAACTGTAATGCAACGGATGGGATTCAGTGCTCATTTTATTCAGATCATACGCAAATGTATAGTCGGAACTTCCTCTCGAATCAAAATTAATGGTCAGCTAAGTTCACGAGTCCCGATCAAGCGATCAGTGAGACAAGGCTGCCCCCTTTCTATGGCACTATACGCAATCGCCGTAGAACCGTTACTGTTAAACAGGTTACAAGGTCTACAGGTGTTGGGTACAAAAACAGTGTGTCACGCTTATGCTGACGACATCAGTGTCGTAGTTAACACGCATTCAGAATTGAAGTCGTTCAACAAATAATCCACGCTTACGCCACTTCTTCCGGAGCCAAACTCAATGAACACAAATCTAAAATTTTACCTGTCGGACCCCATATGGAGAACATTCAAAGAACATGGCTACAAAGGACAGAGAAGACGAACCACTTAGGTATGATTCTAATGTCCAACCCAAGAGAGATGACAGTAGCCAACTGGGACCATAAACTAAGTATATTCAGGGCTACTCTCCGTGAACACAAAACTAGAACGCTCAATCGGATACAGAGAGCTCTCTTGATTAACAGCTATGCGCTAAGCAAAATATATCACATCGCAGCAGTGTTACCAGTACCCAAGGATACAGCGCAAAAGCTTTTAGCTGCAGCGTATTGGTTCATAGGGAGCGGAAACATCTTTAAAGTCACCATGCCGACCATAGTGTTAACCCGCGCCGCTGGTGGTTTGGGCGTCAAAGACATCAAGAACCAATGCACTGCCATATATATGGACTGAATCCGCAAAATACTGCAGACACCCCATCCGACAATTACGAAAACGTTATTCAACAGGTTAGCCCCAATGAGCAAAAAGGCACCAGTCGATGTTGGTCGCATCAGCGCTCAACTCGATCACGTCCGGACTTACTATCTGGAAATGTGCTATATTCAAGATACTTCACAGCTGCTTAACACCAGAAGGACCTATTACCACCTCACGAGACACCATAGGCAAAACCCAATGGAAGTGAAATATCCAGCGGTCAACTGGAGTAACATATGGAAAAATATTAACAATCCCACCCTCCACTCCAAAGTAGTGTCCACATGGTATGACATTGTAAACGAGAAGGTCCCCACAGGTGAAAAGCTGCACAATATCAAAATGAAGCAGAGTCCGTACTGCGATCATTGCCATACTGTAGATACCTTGGCACACATTCTTATCTGCCGAGACCAATACCACATATGGAGCTGGACTAGAAAAAAACTCGCTATAATTACTAGAACTACAGACTCTGCTATAACACTTAAAGGTGTACTTCAACCAGACTGGCATTTCTTTCCTGCAACAAATCACAATAGCTACACTTGGATTATCGGCCAGTTTGCATATTTTGCAGTGACGAATACACATGCGAGTATCGACGAGTACATACAGTATATAATGGAAGAGCACCACAACCTTAAAACGAGTCGGAAATACAAAACTTTGTTTCAAAATTTCTTACTTCACACTTTGCCATAATGAAGAGGTAATTCCTAAGTTTGCTTCATTATAATTAAGCTGGCATTTATTTATTTATTTTATTTTTATGGTACGGCAAGTCGAAGTGCCTCAGGAAAACTAATTTTGCCAGAAGCCGTAACATAAAACAAACCAGAAGTGCTTCATTGATTGCGTGTTCTTCTGTCTTACGGGTATTGGACAGTTTGTCACGGAAATAAAATTTATTCAGTTTCTTTATATATTATTTTAAAAAAGGAAAAAAAGGAAAAAAGTATGTTAGGGTGAAAGTGGTGGTGGCACTAGATTTTTTTTTAGGTTAGATAGGATTTTGGAGGTGATAGGGGCCAACGCCTGAAGTGGAAGAGGTCTAAAAAATAAAAAATAAAAAACACATGGTACCTAGTGGCGTAACAGTAAGCGTTGTGCACTGTAGATAAGATGTCGTGAGTTCGTGTACATTCACTGCTACATTTTTTAAAACGTAATTCTGCTGTCTGCTGAAGTTATCAATTTAATGGAACTTTGAAAAAAGAAAAAAAGAAAAGGCGCTTCGGTCCGGAACCGCGTTGCTGCTAACGTCGCAGGTTCGAATCCTGCCTGGGGCATGGATGTGTGTGATGTCCTTATCTTAGTTAGGTTTAAGTAGTTCTAAGTCTAGGGGACTGATGGCCTCAGATGTTCAGTCCCATAGTGCTTAGGGCCATTTGAACCATTTTGTAAATTGGACACCCACGTATTCCACTGTGTTCTCAGATTGTTGGGTAGCAATTCATTCCAGTGAATTCCCCTGCACCAGGTTTCTTGGAATAATAGTATTTCAATGATTGACATAGGAGAGACTAATCCTAGTGGATCGTAAAATTTAGCTACAGTCTGTAAACGTTTTCTTTTGATAGAAGGTTCATCAGATAATTGTTCTGTGACATCGTCCGTGTTAATATAATACATGACCGTTGCTGTGTTCTAGTATACGACTAAAACTTGAGTAGATGTACTAATCTCTCGTCCTTCAGTTCTCCATGTGTCCTGCAACTGATCTGAAGTATTGTCCCATTTCGCTAATTGGAAGTTAGACCTTAGTTCGTGATATATAGCAATAGCTTCACTGTCGTCATCTACACCAAACGCGAAGTCATCCATGAAAATATTTGTTGGCTGATATCTATATGGCGATGGAAAGTGGGTATCATGTCTAGCAGCATGTTCTTCCAGCGTTGCCGAAAGCAGGAATAGACTGCATGTCAGGCCGAATGGAAGTCAAGTGAAACGGTGAGTCGTTACTTCGTTCGTCACAGGGTAGTTTCCGTGACTATCTTGAAAATCTTTGTGCCATAGAAATCTTGTCAACTCCCTGCCGTCTTCGTGCAAGATAAGTTGCAGAAATGCTTTCGTAACATCGCTAATACGAGGGTAAATCAATTATTATCAGCAAAGTAGTTATAAAATTTTATTGTAATGAAATAGGAAACTTACAAGAACATCATTTTTCGACATAGTCTCCTTGCGTTTCAATGCACTTGGTCCATCGTTGTACAAGCTTCCTGATGCGCTCACAAAACATGGTTCTCGGTTGAGCTGCAGGCCAGGAATGCACCGCTTCTTTCACTGCTTCGTCCGAGGCAAATCGACGGCCCCTTAATGCAGGGCCGGCCAGAAATTCTGCACGCGTGCGGTGTTCCTGCACATGTGCAACTTCCGGGTCACAGCGTGCACGCCGCAGCCGTCAGCGTTCATGTAGTGCATGTTTCTACCCACAGATGCTTTATCCACTTGCTGGGATGCTCTGTACCGGCGCATTCTAGTGCTCTTTCCACAGCTTACAAGCCAACCATGGGAAGGTATTTCGCGTATTAAACACTTAAAATACTGTCACAGTCTACTCATTGAGACGTCTACTTTTATGTTAACAGTTTAACCCAGTAAGACAAGTAATACAGTTAACAACCGTGGGTTTTTATTAAGGCAGCTTGACTGACGGCACGTAAGTACGAGTAATGTTTATGATCTAGTATTTAAGATAGAGAGCACTTAGCGACTTCCAACGAACCTTATCCATGATTTCAAATAACATTAAACTAATGCAAGGTTTCCCATAACTAATTCTCGGCTCCCTCAGTTACACCCACATAATTTCTGTCTCACTGACCTCTGAACAGAATGTTAACCGCAGACCTCTCGACGATCACCTGTTATTTCAATACCATTATTCCTACATCTTTCATCAACTCCGTCTGAAATCTGCGTAATAACCGACAATTAGATGAATGTCACGTTTTATCGACTTCAGCTGAGCGTAGCCCTTCACACATTAAAAAAAACCCTAAATGTAAGTATACATTAGAACAATCGGTTTAATGACCAACTTTCCTGATAATAATGTAACATGGAGCAGAATGAGGCAATAGTGCACACTTAGTAAACAATAATTTTTAATTATGAAAGGAATAAATCCAAACACGTTTATCACTCGTCATGAGAAATGATAATCGAGTTGATGTGTCTCATCCATTTTCTTAAGGACATTTAATTTTGCTTACCGTTCTTCACTCTTGAGTACACTACACTCGTCTTTGTTATATATATATTGTAGTGTCTTTCAATTGAAACTTACGCTGGCCGCTTATTATTCAGCGGCATAGCAAACACTGTGAGTTTCCACCAACGGCTACAAAAAAGAATTGCAGTTCCCAGTCATTTTTAAACGACTGAGAACATAGATCTCCCGTCCTTTGCTTTTTCACAGTACCTGCCATTTCTCAGTACTTTTCTGTTAATGTTACGATTACCAGGAGTAAACGAGACTGAGTATGTTGCGCTCTTGCTTGTACCACATAAACAGGGAAGTGGAGCCGCCGCCGTTCATTTAGGACACATGTCTCATAACAGATGTCGCTGTCGCTCGCTGTCGCACACGTGCGCACATGTGCAGCACTTCCGCACGTCTGTACACTGTGTAGCGTTTGGCCGGCCCTGCCTCAATGCCTGTTTGAGTAGACCAAACAAGTGATAGTCAGAAGGGGCAAGATCAGGACTATATGGAGGAAGATCCAGTACTTCAAATTTGAGTTTCTGGAGCGTTTCAGGAGTGTGGGCAGCAGTACGCGGACGGGCATTGTCGTGCAAAAACACAACACCTTTTGACAGCATTCCTCTGCGTTTGCTTCGAATTTCAGGCAGTAAGCATCTCACTGTAACGTACGATGTTTATTGTTGTGCCCCTTTCCCCATATTGTTCCACTACTGGACCTTGTGCGTCCCAAAAAACCGTAAGCATCAGTTTTCCTGCGGACGGTTGGGTCTGGAACTTTTTATTGCAAGGCAAATTTGGAAGTTTCCATTCCATAATCTGACGTTTACTCTCTGGCTCGTAATGATGGATCCATGTTTCGTCGCCAGTAATGATCCTGCCTAAGAAGTTGTCCCCTTCATTACTATAGTGATTCTAATTGTTTTTGCATATGTCCAAGCGCATTTGTTTATGCAACTGTGTGAGCTGTTTTGGGACGCATCTTGCACAAACTTTATGAAACCCAAGTCTCTTGTGGATGATTTCGTAGACAAAACCGTGACTAATTTGCAAAGAATATACCACTTCATCAATACGTAATGGTCTGTCTAAGACAGGGCCGGCCAGAAATTCTGCACGCGTGCGGTGCTCCTGCACGCGTGCAACTTCCGGGTCATAGTGTGCACGCCGCAGCCGTCAGCGTTCATGTGGTGCATGTTTCTACGCACAGATGTCGCTTTATCCACTTGCTGGGATACTCTGTACCGGCGCATTCTAGTGCTCTTCCCACAGCTTGCAAGCCAACCATGGGAAGGTATTTCGCGTATTAAACACTTAAAATACTGTCACAGTCTACTCATTGAGACGTCTACTTTTATGGTAACAGTTTAACCCAGTAAGACAAATAATACAGTTAACAACCGTGGGTTTTTATTGAGGCAGTTTGACTGACGGCACGTAAATACGCGTAATGTTTTTGATCTAGTATTTAAGAAAGAGAGCACTTAGCGACTTCCAACGAACCTTATTCATGATTTCAAATAACATTAAACTAATGCAAGGTTTCCTATAACTAATTCTCGGTGCCCTCAGTTACACCCACATAATTTCTGTCTCACTGACCTCTGAACGGAACCATAACCGCAGACCTCTCGATGATCACCTGTTATTTCAATATCATTATCCGCAGAAAAATCATTAGATGAACGTCGGCCGAAGAACCCGAGACAGAAGCCAATAGGCAGTTTGTCAATATCATTATTGTTATATCTTTCATCAGTTACGTCTGAAATCTGCATAATAACCGGCAATTACATGACTGTTATGTTTTATCGACTTCAGGTGAGCGTAGCCCTTCACACATAAAAAAAAACCCTAAATGTAACATGGAGCGGAATGAGGCAATAATGCACACTTAGTAAACAATAATTTTTAATTATGAAAGGAATAAATCCAAACACGTTTATCACTTGTCATGAGAAATGATAATCGAGTTGATGTGTCTCATCCATTTTCTTAAGGACATTTAATTTTGCTTGCCGTTCCTTACTCTTGAGTACACTACACTCGTCTTTGTGATATGTGTTGTAGTGTCTTTCAATTGAAAACTTACGTTGGCCGCCTATTATTCGGCGGCACAGCAAACACTGTGAGTTTTCACCAACGGCTACAAAAAAGAATTGCAGTTCCCAGTCATTCTTAAACGACTGAGAACATAGATCTCCCGTCCTTTGCTTTTTCACAGTACCTGCCATTTCTCAGTACTTCTCTGTTAAGGTTACGGTTACCAGGGGTAAACGAGACTGGGTATGTTACGCTCTTGCTTGTACCACATAAACAGGGAAGTGGAGCCGCCGCCGTTCATTTAGGACACATGTCTAATAACAGATGTCGCTGTCGCTCGCTGTCGCACACGTGCGCACATGTGCAGCACTTCCGCACGGCTGCACACTGTGCAACGTTTGGCCGGCTCTGGTCTAACAAGGGAGGCCGCCAATTGTGAAATTCAGATTCGATTCATACTGCGCATAATAAAAGCTCATGGCCAGAGGTGTAATGTGGCAAAGCACCAAGATGCACTTCTCAGCCGTTGTCGAGAAAATGGACAGTTAAAAGAAACCGTTGCCGTGAAATACTCTCTACGATTAATAATTTTCTACAGCGTCGTGGCGCAGCTTTAAGCGCTCGGGTTCGTAATTCGAAGGCCGCTGGATCGAATCTCACGCCATGCAATTTATTTGTATTATTAGTTTTTTGTAATTCAAATATATATATATATATATATATATATATATATATATATATATATATATATATATATATATATATATATATATATGAACTACAAAAAACAAATACTAAAAAATACCAACAGTATCTATCTCCCAGAGTCGCGTCAACTGCTCATCTGTGGGCATTTGAGAATGAAGTACAAAGTTAACAACTGATAAATGGCAGAGATGGCAGATCTGCAGCCACTGAGGATCCAAAAGCATATGGTGGGAAACAGAACAATGAATTTAGAAATACGGATTGGTAAATCATCGGAGACAATCTTCCAGTAATGATCACTTCCAATTAATAGCTCGATGGACATATCTTCTTGGGAATCTGTCTGTGGGTCAGCTCACTATAGTGTGCAGAGATGTGTTACATTCTTAATGTCTTGTGGAACTCTGGCGTGAGGTAGTGGTCACTTTCGTACGCGTTCATGTGAGTCGTAGAAGTAGACCACACTCATGTAATTTCGAAACTGACATGGCTACGCCATCGTGAGGAGCTGGTATGAGACTCGAACGTGCAAATGCTAAGTTGCCGTTAGTCCAGGGCAGGAAATTTCGAATCTTATGTTAATGACTTATCTGTGAAGGATGTTTGGCTTTCAAGTGAGTTTACTTGTCCTTTTGGTCCTACAATGCTCACCTGAGCAGTTGGCAAGAAGGTAAAGGTGGGTGTAGTTGCGTCTATTTTACTACCAGAAGTGACTTTGCTCTGTGTTGCTTTCTTACACGTCGTACCTTCGACGCATATCGACTTGTGATACGGTTTTTTTCAGTTAGCACAAAATGCCCTACTCTTCTTCCTGCAATCTGGCATTTTATGTCATCTCTTTAGGTGCAGAAAACATCGGTTAGTACTTTTCAATTTCTGTTTTCTTTGAGTGAGGTCAGTAACTTTTTTACATTCTTGGGCCCAATGGCCACGTTCTTCATAAAATAAGCAAAATGGACAGTAGTTTTTATTGCCCTTGGGTAATGTTTGCTTATGATTAGTGCGGATATGAAGGGCTGCAGCTATAGGAGTGTAAGTCAACGGTTTAGTGTCACAGCGGATCTTCTGCGAAGCAAGCGCTGCGTCTGTTTCCGTTCCTATAAATTCCAAATGATTCAAATGGCCAGTTCCCCTAGAACTTAGAACTACTTAAACCTAACTAACCTAAGGACATCACACACATCCATGCCCGAGGCAGCATTCGAACCTCGACCGCGGCAGCAGCGCAGTTCCGGACTGAAGCTCCTAGAACCGCTCGGCCACAACGGCAGGCTATAATTTCCATCAACTGAAGTATGCCCCTCCTGAAAGACCGATTTACTTAACATGAATGAGCCACAGTCGGCAGATATCATAAGGAAAAGTTCTGAGAATATTTGGTGCTAAGAGCGACCATAAGCATTTGCGTCTTCCCGAGCGCGCACAAAGCTGGGATGCGGCGGTTGCACTCTACAAATGTAGAATTAAGGATTTCTGAATTCGGAAATAGAATGACTTTAATAGATTCTAAATAATCCAGGTGAGCTTGTATAATTATATTTTCATCGCCATAGTGTGTTGTGAGGATTCTCTTGGTTTCTCCCTATGTGTCAGAGTTCACGGCAATACCATCGACCAAATACTTTGTTTCCCCTTCTAGGCAACCACGCAGAAATGTGTGTTTATGAATGGTGGATACCGTGGGATCTTGATCAATCAGTTGCTGGAATTATTCCCAAAAAAGAGCCCAGTTCCCAACATTTCCAGAAAACAACTTTTATAGTGGGCAATCTGATGATGGAACAACGGATGGTAGTGTGAGCCGTGGAATTCGCAATTTTCCCCTCTATTGCCCGTGACGTGCGTACGACAGAGCGCTTGGCTGCGTCTACGTATTCGTCGCATCTGAACATATCAGCAGCGTAATCAGCGTCATCGAGAAGGTAGTGTAGGATCTGTTAGTGTACACAATAGTTCCTGCAACCGATCTTTGGAATATTCATAATCTTCAATGGTAGTTCTGTCACTAAAGTTGTGTATTTTCTTTCAAATATGTGTAACATTAGCACTTGCTCCCGCCCGTACTCTTTTCAAGAGTTGTAACTGATCGTTGCTATCAGCGTTTCCCGTGTCAGACATCGTGAAGTGATTGCAATTGTCTAAGCGGATCAAGATAGTACGTAGTCTAGTGAACAACTAACAGATGACAGCACCAGATACAAACAATCTACAGGCGTAACGTAAGATCTGATAATCCCCTAAGGCGCCAATCAAACAGCTACAATAGCATGATAGAGCGGCAATAATACGAGTACATCAGTTGCCATTACAAATGGCATTAGAAAATATGTGGCGTGAGAATTCAGTTGAACTTAACTGCGTATACAGGCTGTTTCGTCGGAGAGTTTGTTGCATGTCGTGACAAATCGCTGCAGTAAACCCCTCGTGGTACTGCGGCGTGACGTGCGTCCAAAATTCGTGTTGCACAACAGCAATCTTGGAAATCAGTTCCCGGGTTTCGGCAGCAAATTCTTATGTCGTGAATTACAGTAGTAGCAACGGTTTGCAGTCTAACACAACATTTAACAGTCACAGAACATATATATAACGAAAGAGTTTACAACATGTTATGTCTTACAAAGAGTGTTATTAATCAGAGATATAAATGTCCCAACGACTTAAATTCCCAGAAACTACTACAATACCAATAGTTGCTAGGTCTACCTTCCTGCGTTTGCCCTGTACCCTTTTAGACTGACGCCCTTTCTGTAGTTTCCCGAGACGCTCTAACGTAAAAAGTCACCCAGTCTCCTCTACACTGGACCACTACCTGTGCAGCTGCTGCTTGGGTGTAGTGGGCACCTGACTTATTAGTTGGAAAACGGAAACCCGCCACCCTACGCCGTAAGTCGAGGAATCTGCAGCCTACACGGCCGCACAACACTCTGAGACTCCGATTCAAACCCTCTACTCGTCTCTATACTAGAGGATCACAGTCGGTTCTGTCAACGATGCTACAGATGGTGAACTCCGCCCCCATCTCGCAAGCAAGACTAGCGGTCTTTAGTACTTGAGCTAGCCGTCCGAAACCAGAGAGAATCTCTTCCGATCAACGATCCAAAGCGACACACATCGTTAGCACTGACATGAACCACCTGCAGCTGGCTGCACCCTGTGCTCTTCATGGCATCCGGAAGCAGTCTTCCCACACCTGGAATAACTCCGCCTAGTACGCACACGGAATGTGTTCTGGATTCCTTCCCTCCATGGTAGCCATATCCCCAAGGAGCCCCATTGCGCACTTAATGTTGAAGCTCCCAACTTCCATTAGGCCCACCCTCTGCCCACCCTCTGTGAATGCCCAGACCTTGCGGACCGAGAGGTCTGCTCTGAAACTTGGCTAGCAACTGCCTCTTGCTCAGGGACTGGATTCCATCCCTCCTTGGTATCCATATCCCCAAGGAGCCCATTGCGCACCTAATGTTGAAGCTCCCAACTTCCAGTAGTCCCACCCTCTGTGAATGCCCAGACCTTGCGGACCGAGAGGTCTGCTCTGAAACTTGGCGAGCAACTGCCTCTTGCTCATGGACTGGATTCCATCCCACCTTGGTAATCATATCCCCAAGGAGCCTCATTGCGCACCTAATGTTGAAGCTCCCAACTTCCAGTAGTCCCACCCTCTGTGAATGCCCAGACCTTATGGACCGAGAGGTTTGCTCTGAAACTTGGCGAGCAACTGCCTCTGGCTCAGGGACTTCGTCAGCCACAGATAGCGCCCGAAACCTTTTTGTCAGACATACTGGGGAGGCCCTCCAATCAGTCCCCGGAAAGCCTTTTCTGCCTGCCACACCTTTGAAAGAAGTCGCACTCGACCATGGGTGAGGGTCACTTTCAGTGCGGAAAGTATCCGGGGCGGCCACAGTAGAGAAGTGTTCTAGGCACATGCAGGACATGCTGGGCGTCTTTCAGATCCCCACCTCCGGTCCCCCATAGTGATGCCCATTGGCAACAGCCTGAAACTCTGTGACCAAACGTCTGGAGTTGTGAGCGAATGGCCAACAACTCAGTTCGCATCTGAACACAGCAATCACATTCCCCATCCATAACAAAGACGGAAAAACTCTGTGCTCAGCAATTATTAGAACGCTAGATTGTGCCTATCAAACACTCAAACACGCAATAAATTTAAAAACTGAACTAGTAACCACTCAGATAACTGAACATAAGTTGCTCCTGTTTGATGCTCGTAAAAATATAAAACAAACGAACGGTGTTCACGCCTTATCAGCAGCGGGAGCACAATATGCTCTCTGTCTAACGGTTTAACAAACACTAGAGTGACCTCTTCGTTTTATTCACCTGGAGATTGCTACAGCTTAATGGCGAAGATTTAAAACCGTTCAAAGAGAATTCTTTGGTTTTATTAGCGAATTTCTTGGGGACAGCTGCACGTGCTTCTCTACACTGAAATTGTATTTTCTCCACGTCTGATGTGCGGCAAATAACCAGTTCATGTCCATGTATTAAAAAATGTGTACTGTGAAAGTTAATTGCTTCAATGATTGTAAAACGTTATATTTCACCTCCGATACCAAGTGTTTTTGAATTACTTCGATAATGTAATTTCGTATATAGACAACCATTAGTGCAATGGGGTTCGATCGGGCATAGTGGCCAGTCGCCTATTTTGTGATGCATTTATATTGTTTCAAAACATCGGTTAGTGTACCAAGGCATTAGTGTATTAAAAACTTAGAGTCAAGCTGTGTCCTCTTACTACAGGTATATCTTAAGATGCCATCAAATTACTTAAGAAAACCGCTGCGACAATGATGGTATCCTCAAGCTACGCAACAGGCATTAGATGCTGTAAGAAAAGTAAGTATCCCGTTTGCCACAGTAGCCAAACTATTCAGTGTCTCAAAAAACTCACTAAAAAGAAGCGTTCTTAAAGAAACATGATGCTAAAGAACACATGATATTAGGGCATATAAGTAAATGATATATGCCATTTGGCATTTCGTCTTGCTGAACGGAATAATCTACCAGTCATTTAACAAAGAGAAAAACGTCGCAGGCAAGAATTGGGTGACACAGTTCAGCAAGAGACATCGAAACACAAGCTTGAGAAAACGAGATTCCATTTTATATGAGTCTTACTTTTCCTTTCTCGGTATCTGACCACTTTGCCCTACGTAATGGGCAAAGTGGCCATCCTGCAAACTTTCTTTTAAGGGGCTCCGGAACGCCCTATACTTGCAATGTTAAAATAACGCTTATAAATTACATCTTTCCTCACAAAGTATTTGAGGTAGGAAGTTGAACTTTTTACAGATTATTTATTGGAATATGAGCTGCAACTTAACACAGGGATTTTACAAAATTTTAGTTCAGTTATTAAAGATGATTTTTTTTTCAATTGTAATGAAAATTCACAAATTTTTTTTGCAATTTTTTATTTATATATTCGAAAATATACAGTTTTTTTGAAAAAGGCTGTGTTAATTTATGCAGAAGGTACTTTGTAACATTTACTGAAAGTTTGAAACAAATATGTTTGAAAGATCCTTAGAAAACATGTAATTAGTATGAGAAAATAAAAGTTTTGGGAATCGAGCGACAAAGATTGGATTAACTTTTTAGTGCATTCCAGGTCCATAGGATGGATTATCTTCATCCTCTGCAAACTCCTCCTCCAGCTTCCTCTTGTTCCTCCTCCTGTTTACTCTTGCTTGTATTTCTAGACTCTTTACAGCCCTGTCTGCAGCCCGAAGGCGTTCCTTGTCTAAAGCAAGCATCGCTCGTACCATGTTAGAACCTATCTTCATTCCCATATTTCTAAATACCTTGCACCTTACAATGTTACCATCATTGAAAGTCGTAACAGCATCATACACACCAAAGTGAAGTGTTTCTATTCCAACAAATACAGTCTTGGGGATTCTCGACCAAATAACACTATTTACACTTTCATTGGGGTTTTGAGTTTTTCCGTGAATACACTTTTTCAACAGTTCAGGTTTTATCACCTCCATTATTGCATGAGGCAGACTATGCTTATGAGTGTACACTTCACCAGTTAGCAATCCTTTGTTATATTTACACCAACTGTCTTCTTCTTTGGGACACAAGCTATGTTGGGGATTTTCATCGTCTTTATTGTTTACAGTAATAACACATACCTTTGGCTTTCCAACATTTCTCCTTTTCTTAAAAGCCTTCAGAGGATTTCTAATAACTTTACTTTTACTCATTATTATACTTCAACAAAACAGAGACTCAAGAAACAGAATTAATTACGAATATTTTCGAGATAACGACAGAGTGAATAAACATGAAACAATCGACAATCACACCAGCGATATATATTGAACCATCACAGGTTAGCCACAACACATACTTTATCTCACATCACTAAAATGTACCTGATGAACACGGACGTTAATAATAACACCATTTGACAGCAGTTTAACAGCGCCACAGTGGGTCACGCCCATGTAGAACACATTTAAAAAGAAATTTAAAAATAATTGTAGTCTTCGGAATTGAATAAATTATATATCTATTAAAAGGTAATAGTCTGCAGATTCAGAAAACGCAAAAAAGTAAAAATTGAACTTTTCATGATTTTGAGCCTTTCCGGAGCCCCTTAATCTCACTTTTCTGCTACAAAAGGAGGGTTTCAATAATAATGCAATTGTTTTATTGTTACAAAATGTATACAGTTTATTTAGATATATTTCATTTTCTTATCTGTGACATGATCTCATAGAAAACAACATTTTTCTTAGGATGGCTGCTTTACCCGGATTTCCTCCACTCGTGTGACCACTCAGTGCAACTGACAGCTGATATTTACTACCTAATTCATATTCATTAAAAGTAAAACCAAGCAAATTCTCATGTATCCTCTAGAGTTATTGAATCCTATATTTTAATACTCTTTGGCGTTAAAATCAGAAACTTTGAACTTAAGTGGAACAGAGTGCGACTGTGTGTGGTTGCTCACCGAAACAACCGAGAGCCAACGTATTTAACTGCCTCACAACGTTTCAGAAGCCTCGGTGCTGTGGGAAACATTTGTTCCTGTTGGGCTGCATTCCGAAATCAAAGAAAAGTGTCTCACTTTGTGGTGTTAAACAACAGTAACAGACTACAAGCTGCTACATCGGCTAAATATGTTCGGTAAGGCTACAGAAGTGAGCGGTTTTCTCTGTCTAAAAGAAGCTGAATTTCTTCATCTTCTCAACTACAGCTGCTCCATCAGTCAAGAGGCACAACCTTAAGTCGGCGGACACCATTCAGCAATATTTGCGTGTTCCCACCGCTTTTTATAGTCGCGGGTCTGCCTCTAGTGACATCTATTGTTCGATTATGCACTACGTAGGAGCGTCCAGATGCATTTCATCAGATAGCGTATCATTCAATTTGTCAGATGCTCGCCTCTTTCAAGAATGATATGACTGCTTTTATCCTATTTTTAGTATCCATAGACGAAGTCGTATCGATAGGACAGACCACGGGCATCATAGGTTCTGCAGGTCCTCCATAAGCGATAGTAACAACGTCACGTGACCGCGGACCAGGCAAGTCATTCGCCTGACAACTAAGAAAAATGCAATATAAACGGCCACTGAATAAGTGAAGTTAGTTTCTCTTTAGGCAGCCACTCCAAGCAATCTATAGCCAGCTACATTACGCCACCGTCTCATCACGATCACTCCAACAGGCGCGACCTCTTCCGTCGGCGGTAACGCCCTGAGACGCCGACGGCCGCGACAGGAACTGTGGCCAGCGATGTCGCGCGTACGCGACTTAGTTGGTTGGTTGGTTGGGTCCGTGGATACAACAGTTCGACCTGAAATGCCATCACTTTCGTTTAATCTACCGACAATGCTAGGTTGTAATTTGACTGTGTGCTGCAAATTATAGACTCCCATCTGAAGGTCATCTCTACAGTCAGAGTTAAGTCATCTGCACATAAAATTACGTTTGATCTTGTATCATGATGTAAAAGAACTCCGTTTATGTTCAACATTTTCAGTTTGCTGATAACTGCATTATATATACGTTGAAGAGTGCTGGAGAAATACAGCATTCTTGTTGTACTCCTATGTTTGTGTTCATTGGCTTTGTTGTTATATTTCCCATATCTATAACAATATTGATATTTGTGTGTCGATTCCAAATAGCGTTTATGAGTTGAGATGGATAACCTCCTTCAGCCGTGATATTCCTATTCACATTATCGAAAGCTTTTTCAATATCCACAAAAACGAGACGGGTTTCCGTATTAAACTCTAGCCGCTTTGTATAACTTGCTGCAGTGTAAAAACATTGCCAGTATCTTATGTTCCTTTTCTAAAACCTGAATGTTCTTCAGGTATTAACTTTTCCATGATACTTTTAAGTCTTTCATTCAGAATTTTGCCATATGATTTATAGGCTGAATCCAGAGGCTTATACCTTGGTAGTTACTACATTTATATTTGTAGCCCTTTTTAAAGACATATATTACTTTGGCTCTCAGCTAGTCTACATCTACATCTACATCTACATCTACATTTATACTCCGCAAGCCACCCAACGGCGTTTGGCGGAGGGCACTTTACGTGCCACTGTCATTACCTCCCTTTCCTGTTCCAGTCGCGTATGGCTCGCGGGAAGAAAGACTGCCGGAAAGCCTCCGTGCGCGTTCTAATCTCTCTAATTTTACATTCGTGATCTCCTCGGGAGGTATAAGTAGGGGGAAGCAATATATTCGATACCTCATCCAGAAACGCACCCTCTCGAAACCTGGCGAGCAAGCTACACCGCGATGCAGAGCGCCTCTCTTGCAGAGTCTGCCACTTGAGTTTATTAAACATCTCCGTAACACTATCACGCTTACCAAATAACCCTGTGACGAAACGCGCCGCTCTTCTTTGGATCTTCTCTACCTCCTCCGTCAACCCGACCTGGTACGGATCCCACACTGATGAGCAATACTCAAGTATAGGTCGAACGAGTGTTTTGTAAGCCACCTCCTTTGTTCAAATGGTTCAAATGGCTCTGAGCACTATGGGACTCAACTGCTGAGGTCATTAGTCCCCTAGAACTTAGAACTAGTTAAACCTAACTAACCTAAGGACATCACAAACATCCATGCCCGAGGCAGGATTCGAACCTGCGACCGTAGCGGTCTTGCGGTTCCAGACTGCAGCGCCTTTAACCTCACGGCCACTTCGGCCGGCCACCTCCTTTGTTGATGGACTACATTTTCTAAGCACTCTCCCAATGAATCTCAACCTGGTACCCGCCTTACCAACAATTAATTTCATATGATCATTCCACTTCAAATCGTTCCGCACGCATACTCCCAGATATTTTACAGAAGTAACTGCTACCAGTGTTTGTTCCGCTATCATATAATCATACAATAAAGGATCCTTCTTTCTGTGTATTCGCAATACATTACATTTGTCTATGTTAAGGGACAGTTGCCACTCCCTGCACCAAGTGCCTATCCGCTGCAGATCTTCCTGCATTTCGCTACAATTTTCTAATGCTGCAACTTCTCTGTATACTACAGCATCATCCGCGAAAAGCCGCATGGAACTTCCGACACTATCTACTAGGTCATTTATATATATTGTGAAAAGCAATGGTCCCAAACACTCCCCTGTGGCACGCCAGAGGTTACTTTAACGTCTGTAGACGTCTCTCCATTGATAACAACATGCTGTGTTCTGTTTGCTAAAAACTCTTCAATCCAGCCACACAGCTGGTCTGATATTCCGTAGGCTCTTACTTTGTTTATCAGGCAACAGTGCGGAACTGTATCGAACACCTTCCGGAAGTCAAGAAAAATAGCATCTACCTGGGAGCCTGTATCTAATATTTTCTGGGTCTCATGAACAAATAAAGCGAGTTGGGTCTCACACGATCGCTGTTTCCGGAATCCATGTTGATTCCTACAGAGTAGATTCTGGGTTTCCAAAAACGACATGATACTCGAGCAAAAAACATGTTGTAAAATTTTACAACAGATCGACGTCAGAGATATAGGTCTATAGTTTTGCGCATCTGCTCGACGACCCTTCTTGAAGACTGGGACTACCTGTGCTCTTTTCCAATCATTTGGAACCCTCCGTTCCTCTAGAAACTTGCGGTACACGGTTGTTAGAAGGGGGGCAAGTTCTTTCGCGTACTCTGTGTAGAATCGAATTGGTATCCCGTCAGGTCCAGTGGACTTTCCTCTGTTGAGTGATTCCAGTTGCTTTTCTATTCCTTGGACTAGGCTTTTGGTACCTTCTTATTTCTCCAACATATGAAGTCTGAGATGCGAGAATAACGCTCCGTATTTCCTCGGTCCAATATTAATACCGTCCAGACCAGTGGATTTCCTATTTTTTGTAGCTTTTATAGCTTCTGTCACATCTCTCATATCAATATATTGTCCAGGCCGTTTGTGACATTTAGCTCAGGTACTATCTGAATTGAAACATCATCATACCAAAACTTTTTTTGTAATGAGCTATCCTTTCGTTCTCTCCAATATTACTAAGACGTATGCGATCATTTTCTTGTCTGTTGACTGATTTCATCACTTTATAAGTGTCTGTTTGTCCGCCTTGTAAATCATCGTCTTTATTGCTAACAAAGCGTTGCTATGATTCTGCATGCGCTTTCTGAGATGCATTTCACGTTATTTCTCTTCTCTTTATAATCGCTCTATTTTTTATTAGTGCGATTATTTACATAGATCTTCAAAGTATCTTGTTTTTCTTTAATCGTTTTTTCCATCTCTAGCGTCCAAATACTTACTCCTCTACATCACCTCACACCAACTGAAATCGAGACTAATTTCACGAGACAATCGTTTTCCTGTGTCTAGGGTCAAACCGATGGGGTCACGAGTCCAGGAGAGGCGTTGCAGGTGATGTGCTGCTAGCAAAGGCATTCGCGTCTGTCGCCTGCTGCCGTAGCCCGTTAACGCCAAATTTCGCCGCACTGTCCAAACGGTTACGTTCGTCGTACGTCCCACGTTGATTTCTGCAGTTATTTCACGCTGTGTTGCTAGTCTGTTAGCACTGACAACACTACGCAAACGCCGCTGCTCTCTATCGCTAAGTGAAGGCCGTCGGCCACTGCTTTGTAAATGGTGAGAGGTGATGCCTGGAATCTGGTATTCTCGGCGCATTCTTGATACCGTGGGTCTCGGAATTCCGAATTCGCTAACGATTTCGGAAAAGGAATAGCTACAACTAACATTCTGCATTAAAAGTCTGTTAATTTCCGTTGTGCAGCCATAAACACGTCAGAAACTTTTTCACACAAATCACCTGAGTACAAATAACAGCTCCCCCAACGCACTGCCCTTTTCTACTTTGCAAACGCGATACTACCGTGTGTGTGCATATCGATGTCCCATGACTTTGGCACCTCAATGTATGAAGTCGTGGTAGGCGAACTGACTGTCGGTCTAGCCAATGCGAGACATTCTAATACCCACAGGTGTTTGTCAAATGCTCAGTTGACACCTTACACCGGAAACAAACTTTTAAAAAGTTGATTTAAGGTAGATATCTTAATTTTTAGGCTGAATGTATTTTCTCATTCACCTAATCTATCCTGTTTTTGGAGTTACCAAACACTGCATGCGACCGTGTTAATGGATGACTGCATTAGTTCCACGCCTTCTACCCTACTGACCATTAAAATTGCTGCACCACGAAGAAATGCAGATGATAAACGGGTATTCATTGGACAAATAAATTATACTAGAACTGACATGTGATTACATTTTCACGCAATTTGGGTGCATAGATGCTGAGAAATCAGTACCCAGAACAACCACCTCTAGCTGTAATAAAGGCCTTGATACGCCTGGGCGTTGAGTCAAAAAGAGCTTGGATGGCGTGCACAGGTACAGCTGCCCATGAAGGATGATTTGGAAAATATTTCGAGTAGATTTCCCCACCATGTTATAGTTCTGGGTGGAGATTTTAATTTGCCGGATATAGACTGGGAGACTCAAACGTTCATAACGGGTGGCAGGGACAAAGAATCCAGTGAAATTTTTTTAAGTGCTTTATCTGAAAACTACCTTGAGCAGTTAAACAGAGAACCGACTCGAGGCGATAGAAATATTAAAAAAGGTAGGAAGACTTTTCTGTTTAGCAAAAGTGACAAAAAGCAGATTACAGAGTACCTGACGGCTCAACACAAAAGTTTTGTCTCAAGTACAGATAGTGTTCAGGATCAGTGGACAAAGTTCAAAACCATCGTACAATATGCGTTAGATGAGTATGTGCCAAGCAAGATCGTAAGAGATGGAAAAGAGCCACCGTGGTACAACAACCGAGTTAGAAAACTGCTGCGGAAGCAAAGGGAACTTCACAGCAAGCATAAACATAGCCAAAGCCTTGCAGACAAAACAAAAATTACGCTAAGCGAAATGTAGTGTGAGGAGGGCTATGCGAGAGGCGTTCAATGATTTCGAAAGTAAAGTTCTATATACTGACTTGGCAGAAAATCCTAAGAAATTTTGGTCTAATGTCAAAGCGGTAGGTGGATTAAAACAAAATGTCCAGACACTCTGTGACCAAAATGGTACTGAAACAGAGGATGACAGACTAAAGGCCGAAATACTAAATGTCTTTTTCCAAAGCTGTTTCACAGAGGAAGACTGCACTGTAGTTTTGGAACACGTATTGTGTTCGAGTATGATGACTTTTCTGGAGACTAGAAATCTACTCTGTAGGAATCAGCATGGGTTTCGAAAAAGACTGTCGTGTGAAACCCACTCGCGCTATTCGTCCACGAGACTCAGAGGGCCATAGACACGGGTTCACAGGTAGATGCCGTGTTTCTTGACTTACGTAAGGCGTTCGATACAGTTCCCCATAGTCGTTTAATGAACAAAGAGCATATGGACTATCAGACCAATTGTGTGATTGGATTGAAGAGTTCCTAGATAACAGAACGCAGCATGTCATTCTCAATGGAGAGGTCTTCCGAAGTAAGAGTGATTTCAGGTGTGCCGCAGGGGAGTGTCATAGGACCGTTGCTATTCACTATATACATAAATGACCTTGTGGATGACATCGGGAGTTCACTGAGGCTTTTTGCAGATGATGCTGTGGTGTATCGAGAGGTTGTAACAATGGAAAATTGTACTGAAATGCAGGAGGATCTGCAGCGAATTGACGCATGGTGCAGGGAATGGCAATTGAATCTCAATGTAGACAAGTGTAATGTGCTGCGAATACATAGAAAGAACGATCCCTTATCATTTAGATACAATATAGCAGGTCAGCAACTGGAAGCAGTTAATTCCATTAATTATCTGGGAGTACGCATTAGGAGTGATTTAAAATGGAATGATCATATAAAGTTGATCGTCGGTAAAGCAGATGCCAGACTGAAATTCATTGGAAGAATCCTAAGGAAATGCAATCCGAAAACAAAGGAAGTAGGTTACAGTACGCTTGTTCGCCCACTGCTTGAATACTGCTCAGCAGTGTGGGATCCGTACCAGATAAGGTTGATAGAAGAGAGAGAGAAGATCCAACGGAGAGCAGCGCGCTTCGTTACAGGATCATTTAGTAATCGCGAAAGCGTTACGGAGATGATAGATAAACTCCAATGGAAGACTCTGCAGGAGAGACGCTCAGTAGCAAAAAAATGGTTCAAATGGCTCTGAGCACTATGGGACTTAACTTCTAAGGTCATCAGTCCCCTAGAACTTAGAACTACTTAAACCTAACTAACCTAAGGACATCACACACATCCATGCCCGAGGCAGGATTCGAACCTGCGACCGTAGCGGTCACGCGGTTCCAGACTGTAGCGCCTTTAACCGCTTGGCCACACCGGCCGGCATCAGTAGCTCGGTACGGGCTTTTGTTGAAGTTTCGCGAACATACCTTCACCGAAGAGTCAAGCAGTATATTGCTCCCTCCTACGTATTTCTCGCGAAGAGACCTTGAGGATAAAACCAGAGAGATTAGAGCCCACACTGAAGCATACCGACAATCCTTCTTTCCACGAACAATACGAGCCTGGAATAGAAGGGAGAACCGTTGAGGTACTCAGGGTACCCTCCGCCACACACCGTCAGGTGGCTTGCGGAGTATGGATGTAGATGTAGATGTAGAACACTATACCACAGTTCATCAAGAGTAGTGACTGGCGTATTGTGACGAGCCAGTTGCTCGGCCACCATTGACCAGACGTTTTCAATTGGTGAGAGATGTGGAGAATTTGCTGGCCAGGGCAGCAGTCGAACATTTTCTGTATCCAGAAAGGGCCGTACAGGACCTGTAACATGCGGTCGTGTATTATCCTACTGAAATGTAGGGTTTCGCAGGGATCGAATGAAGGGTAGGGCCACGAGTCGTAACAATTCTGAAATGTAACGTCCACTGTTCAAAGTGGCGTCAATGCGAACAAAAGGTGACCGAGATGTGTAAGCAATGGCACCCCGTACCATCACGCCGGGTGATACGCCAGCATGGCGATGACGAATACACGCTTCCAATGTGCATTCACCGCGATGTCGCCAAACACGGATGCGACCATCATGATGCTGTAAACAACACGTGGATTCATCCGAAAAAATGACGTTTTGCCATTCGTGCACCCAGGTTCGTCGTTGGGTACACCATCGCAGGTTCTCCTGTCTGTGATGCAACGTCAAGAGTAGCCGCAGCCATGGTCTCCGAGCTGATAGTCCATGCTGCTGCAAACGTCGTCGAACTGTTCGTGCAGATGGTTGTTGTCTTGCAAACGTCCCGCTCTGTTGACTCAGGAATCGAGACGTGGCTGCACGATCCGTTACAGCCATGCGGATAACTTGGCTTTCATCACGACTGCTAGTGATACGCGGCAGTTGGGATACAGCACGGCGTTCCGTATTACCCTAATGAACCCACCGATTCCATATTCTGCTAACAGTCATTGGATCTCGACCAGCGCGAGCAGCAATGTCGCGATACGATAAACCGCAATCCCGATAGGCTACAATCCGACCTTTATCAAAGTCGGAAACGTGATGGTACGCATTTCTCCTCCTTACAAGAGGCATCACAACAACGTTTTACCAGGCAACGCCGGTCAACTGCTGTTTGTGTATGAGAAATCGGTTGGAAACTTTCCTCATGTCAGCACGTTGTAGGTGTCGCCACCGGCGCCAGCCTTGTGTAAATGCTCTGAAAAGCTAATCATTTGTATATCACAGCATCTTCTTCCTGTCTGTTAAATTTCGCGTCTATAGTACGTCATCTTCGTGGTGTAGCAATTTTAATGGTCAGTAGTGTATTATTTAACATCGGCTGGATTGATTAAGATTGTGCCAAAACGTTTTTTGAAAGCTAAATTTTTTGAGTTTGTTGCTAAAGTGTAATCCACGGCGAGCATTCGACTGTATATATGTGGAAAAATCTCCTGAAACGACCTTCGTTTTGTCCGGTAGAATCGAACATCCTAGAAACAAAACAAGATGGCCGTTTATTCCCAGGTTGAGAGGGTACATCTCTATAGAGTGACTGGGAACTTTAAAAACAAACGCAGCCACGCGCGCGCTACCTGAGTGTGATGTGTGAGGCAGGCGTGGTGCCCGCCTCAGCAGCTGCGAGGCAAGGCCTACGAGAAATACAGGCCGTGGCGCGTACGTCACGAAGGTAGGCCGAGCTCGCTCGCTCGCTCGCTCGCTAAAGTCAGCAAAAGAATTGCGTTTCTACATCTGTTAACTCTTAATTGGGTGTGTATGTACAAACGAGAATTGCATCTTCTCCTGGAATCCATTGCTGTGGTATCTTACTGTTATTAGTCCCACAATCCCAGAAAGTGCATAGGCCTACTGGGGTACAATAAAATTAAAAATCATGTCAAAAAGATTATCAGTTGCATGAGGCATCACATCTTGCATGAAATGAGAACTGTTACGCAGAAGAGACTAAATGCTACAAACAAGTCGTTATACCAGTTATGTCGAGAACTGATCTTAAATTTAGTTGTACGAATAGTAATCAGTAAGACTTAATAATAACAGGTTCCAGTAGAAGATGCAATTCTTGTTAGTACACGCACGCCCAGTTGAGGGTTAACAGGTTTAGAAAACCATTTTCTCTTCTGAGCTGAGCGAGCGAGCGAGTTCGGGCGCACCGCGCCCTGTCTTTCTCGTGGACGTCGTTGCGACGTCAGGCCGGCGGAGTTCTAACCAAAGGGGCATGGGTTCGACCCCCGGCTGCCTCGAAGATTTTCTCCGCTCACGGACCGGGTGTTGCTATTAACGACCATGTCGTCATAATTGACATTCCACTGTTGAGATGGCTGTATGGACACGTCCAGATAGGCAAAGAAAATGAGAAAAAGCGAGACAGGCGCGGTTGGACCGGCGCGCCTGTTTTGACAAACAGGAGGGCGTGTCACCCGAGCTGGGTTGGACACAGCCGACCCGCGCGAGTCTCGCAGTGTCATCAATAGATGGCAGCATAATGTGAGCTTCTGTGATTGGCAGACATTGTGAGTATGAGATTTACGAAGTCCGCAGGACACCGGCTAGCAGGTAAAAGCATGCTCTGGGCGCGTGATCGGGAAAACCTACGCGCCCCAGCCACAAGCGAGAAACGTGAAGAGGGAAATCGCCATGACTGTACTAAGCGACCAGCGTGAATATCAAATAAGACTAAATTTAATACAAAATGTATCCGACTAGTTAATGACAAACCATTAACTTGGTTATAAAGACAAGTATGTGAGTAAAAATGCGCCCTCGCTCCGAAGAATACTTCTCAAATTATTTAGTGTCAAAGGTTTTATTTATAAAATGAACTTTCAAAATTAGTATCTCGAAACGCGTAAGCAATTTTTACAAACGAAATGTCCAAGTATAGATCTCATTAAGCACTATCAGATTCTCATAATAGATTTCTTAAGAAATATTACTTATTTTAAATTACAGTCCATAATGTGCATTACACGTATACAAACGCGAATTTTCACCTAAATAATTAATAAAACCTTGAAAGTAACAGCAGCATAACGAAGTAAACATAGAAACAGATGTAGGATTGTACTTAGTTTTATTTGTTTATATTTATTATCAACAGTACAGCATAAAGTTGTTTATCTTCACAGAATCGTTATTTTCGTACAAACTATAACTTAATAAAAAGCCAAAAACAGCAATATAAAGCTGAGAAAATTTACGTACAAACTGGCATATGTTACATGTGTATAGCATTAAATTTATAGTTTCTAAGTATGTTCTGGAAGTGTGTGAGTGTGACTCAGAATCGACTGAGAGCTTAAATACCTGGCAGCTGTCTTGCTCAATATCAGCTGACATTCGGCATTTCTTTCAGCATTCGTAGCGCAGTCGGCTCTGAGATCTAGAGGAATGAGTACATTGGCCAATGCACAGGTCGCATCTCAAAAGTGTCGAAATTTTTCTAGGTATTGAATTGTGGACTTGTAATATTCACGTGTGTTGTTGGCGAACACTGTGAAATATATTTAACTTGTGAAATTTGAATCTTCACGTTAGGTGGCCCAGTCTGAACTGTGAAACTATCATGGTTATTTGCGAATGATCTGCACTCGTAATTTAACTAGTTCACAGTTGTGGAACTTTAAAACTTGCGCTAAACGAACTTTGATTTATTTTCCGAGATTTTTCCGAGAGTTCACGCGATACGTGAGATATTGCTCCTATTTGATTTAAGCCCTCACTCGGACAGTCATTAATTCAGTGATAAGCTGTTATCAGGCTATGTGTTGAAAACGTGAATAAACGCCGTTTTGTTAAATCTTGAAAACACTGAGAGTAGTGAACATTATTTTTCCCAGCAGATTCCTATCTGCATAAATTTTGAACTTAGTGACTAGATTTTTTAGGGTAAATGCGACAAATGCGTTGGTTGAACCCTAGACTTTAGCATAGCTCATAGAAATCCAACCACACATTCATCTACATCTACATATATACTCCGCAAGCCACCATATGGTGTTGATGGAGCGTACCACGTACACTACGTGATCAAAAGTATCCGGACACCTGGCTGAAAATTACTTGCAATTTCATGACGCCCTCCATCGGTAATGCTGGAACTCAGTATGGTGTTGGCCCACCCTTAGCCTTGACGACAACTTCCACTATCGCAAGCATACGTTCAATCAGGTGCTGTAAGGTTTATTGGGGAATGGCAGCCCATTCTTCACGGAGTGCTGCACTGAGGAGAGGTATCGATGTCGTTCGGTGAAGCCTGCCACGAAATGAGCGTTCCAAAGCATCCCCAAGGTGTTCTGAGGATTCAGGTCAGGATTGTGTGCAGGCCAGTCCATTACAGGGATGTTACTGTCGTGTAACCATTCCGCCACAGGCCGTGCATTATTAATAGGTGCTCGATCGTGTTGAAAGATCCAATCGCCATCCCCGAATTGCTCTTGAACAATGGGAAGCAAGAAGGTGTTTAAAACATCAGTGTAGGCCTGTGCTGTGATAGCGCCACGCTAAACAACAAGGGGTGCAAGCCCCCTCCATGAAAAACGCGACCACACTATAACACCGCTGCCTCCGAATTTTACTGTTGGCTCTACGCACGCTGGCAGATGTTCACCAGACATTCACCATACCCACACCCTGCCATCGGATCGTGACATTGTGTACCGTGATTCGTCGCTCCACAGAACTTTTTCCACCGTTCAATCGTCCAATGTTTAAGCTCCTCACACCAAGCGAGGCGTTGTTTGGGATTTACCGGCGCGATGTGTGGCTTATGAGCAGCCTCTCGACCATGAAATCCAAGTTTTCTCACCTCCCGCCTAACTATCATAGTAGTTGCAGTGGTTATTGATTCAGTTTGGAATTCCTGTATGATGGTCTGGATAGACTTCTGCATATTACACATTACGGCCCTCTTCAACTGTCAGCGGTTTCTGTCAGTCAACAGACGAGATCGGCCTGTACGCTTTTGTGCTTTACGTGTTCCTTCACGTTTCCACTTCATTATCACATCGGAAGCAGTGGACCTAGGGATGTTTAGGAGTGTGGAAATCTCGCATACAGACCTACGACACAAGTGACTCCTAATCACCTGACCACGTTCGAAGTCCGTGAGTTCCCCATTCTGCTCTCTCACGTTGCCTAATGAATACTGAGGTCGCTGATATGGAGTACCTGGCAGTAAGTAGCAGCACAATGCACCTAATATGGAAAACATATCTTTTTGGGGGTGTCCGGATACTTTTGATCGCATAGTGTATGTCTTTTTAGTGTCCTCCGTTGAGTTTTACAGGATGGACACATACCAGCACATATGTATGGATTTCAGTTGATCCAAGAGTGAATGCAGCATCCGATAAGCACAGAGTTATTTCTTACTCTTTCCTATCGACTGCTTTCATGCTGTCATGCGTCTTTTGGTGTCTTACGCTTAATGTTTTCATCCAGTACGTAACTTCTACACTCTATATTATGTTTAGCATATTTTAGTCTTTGCTTCTACAACTCTCCTCCTGTACCGCATATTCCAGTGACAGCCACAGCACAGGCTGTCCCAGCTTGCCCGCTCACAGGCTGGCGTCCAGGCCCCAGGCATCCACGGGTACAGCCGAGCAGGATGTTGCGCAGGCAGTGAGCCAGCCGGTGCGGAGTCAATGAAACAGTTCTGCGCCGCCCGAACACACGAGGGCATGGTTGGCTGTGTGGTTAGCGCATGCGCAGAATGTGTGTAATCGGCCGCCTGGCGAGTAGCCCATACTAGCTGCGCCGGCCCACGACCGAGCTGAGCAGCTGGCACTGCTCGCGCCCAATGGGGCAGCTCTGGAACAGCCTCAGTAGCAGATGGCGCATAAACCTATCCCGTATTTTGGTAACTTTCTTCCATAGACTTCTTTCTTCACCTATCTTTGTATCACTTAAGAATTTCGTACTGTATCTGACCTCTTAGCATTTCCCTTAGCTCCGCGTTTCAAATGCTTCCAGTTCTTTTTCTCTGGATTGTGGATGGTCCACGTTTCATTTCCTTCGAACTGTGCTCCAGATATACGATTTCAGCAACTTCTGCCTCAGTTTCATATCAGTATCTTATATCTGTTCTTTAACTGAAGAAAAATTTCTTCACCTGTGCCAGTCTTCCTCTTATATCTTCCTTCCTTCAGCAGTCCTATTTGTGCTTGACTGATATTCTATGCTAAGGACGCTGTCCATTTCCTTCAACAGGATTTGTAAGTCTACCTCATTTCTGACCTTACAAGCTATGTCGTTGCAAACATTGTCATTGGGATCTCTTCCCTCATCATAATCATCTTCATCATCATCAAGGATTAGACCTTTTGGCCTGTTCCAACCCAGAATTGTTCACGCAGTCTCTTTAAAGGACGTCCAACGTTTCCCTTTCCTTCTGCGTTGTGTAGTAATTGCAGCTTTAGTTAGCCTAATGCCGGACATAATTTGGACGTGGTTTCTCCAGTTAAGTCTCTATTTTTTAGTTGTAATGGGCTCAGCATTTAGTTCTTGTATACCATCGGTGTTTCTTTTAGGTCCAGTAACGAATATCCCGTTACCAAGGGGAGGAACTTCATCATAATTGTTCAGATGTTAGGGTCCAACATTCGCTACCATACTGTAGCAAATGCAAGGCTATTACTTTGTAGAGTTTAAATGAAGTTTCTTACCGTGCATCATGTTTTAACGTACATTGTGTGATTCCATATCTTAACGTTGCCAATTTTAGCTCAACATCGACTGACTTGGGAAATTTAAAATTGCACCCTAGATATTTAAACTCTCTTACTCGTTCAGTTATATGTCTATCTATCACATTTTTGGCTCTTATGGGTTCCAGTCCCTCAAATGTCATCACTTTTGTTTTATCTGTCGATGTTCTCACTCCCTATTTAGTGGCAGTTTCACTCAACTTACGTACTGCAATTTGAAACTCTTCTTCAGATTCTTGTATTATAAGCGGATCACCAGCAAATAGGAGCGTCTTGAAACTAAAATTATCACTTCTTAATGTGTCACTTAATGTAGTCAACCATCTATGGGTGATATCGGCAATATAAACATTGAAAAGCGCAGGGGACTAACTGTCCTGTTTGATACAGTATGGATCCTTACTTTATTATTGTTGTACAACGACTGAATTGCCGTAACCAGACGTGCTTAAACTGTCATTGCCTTTAGTGATTCCCACGGCATTTTCAGTTTTACCTTGTCAAATGCTTCTTCATTATCCATAAAATCATAATAAGTTGATACTGTAAATTCTTGCCTTTCCTCAGTAACTTGTGCCAAAGTGAAAAGATAGTCAGAACATGATCTATCTTTTCTAAAACCATGTTGTTCTTCTAACATATGTGCTTCCACAATTGATATTGATCTCTTAATTATTTGTAATTTTAGCATAAATTTTGTAACAGGAATTTAGCAGATTTTATCATTGCTAATTCACACACTGTGATATCGAAGACTCACTCTATTTGTCTGGGCGTATAGGCTCGGGCAAAAAACATTCAGCCGCGCGGGACTGGCCGAGCGGTCTTAACAGCTGCAGTCATGGACTGTGCGGCTGGTCCCGGCGGAGGTTCGACTCCTCCCTTGGGCATGGGTGTGTGTGTTTGTCCTTAGGATAATTTAGGTTAAGTAGTGTGTAAGCTTAGGGACTGATGACCTTAGCAGTTTAGTCCCATAAGATTTCACACACACTTGAACATTTTTTGAACAAACATTCCTAAATTTTAAATGTCTGTGCCTTAGTTGATCAGATGCATATTCAATCAATTCCATGTTTATTTTATTACTATGGTTGACTTTTTGTTGTTTGTTTCTTGGATCACTCTTTGCAGTTCTTCCATTGTTACAAGATTTATGAGATCTACAGAGTCACTGGTGCTCGTATTTACTTCTGGTTCTTCTTCATTATCAAATCGTAAATATTTAAACTACTTCAGACATTGCTTAGCGGATATTATATTTAGTTGTAAAGTATCTAATTCTTGTTTATTCAAATTCCTGGTAATGTTGCATATTTTGTGTTGTCTTCCATGAATATCATGTTCTATTTCACTTACATATTAAGCCTAACTTTCCTGGTTAATTTTACTTGTTTCTTTCCTTGCTAAAACAAGTCTTCTCTGTAATTTGTATTATTACATAATGACGAAGTTTTTAAATACGCCTCCTCTTGTGTCTTTAATTAGTTTGCTGATATGGTTGTTTCAAATCTTATTCCCTTTTTAGAAAACTTCTTTTTCCTTGTTCGTAATACTTCAGCGGCTGCTTGCGTTATAATTTCTTTAATACTGCTCCATTCTCATTTATGTTGTTATTTACTGCTTGTATTTGACTATTTTTATTTACCCTCTTTTGACTTAATAGTCTGAGACTATGTTGACGGAGTAGATACTCATAAATTCTTACATCGGACTGGGTGCTATGAGTAGTTTCGCCCAACTTTTTAAAAAAAGTATATCACAATTTTGTCTATTTTTTCTGTAATGTTCTATAACAGACCTCAAATTCACAAGCATTTTATGTTCTTCCTTTTTCCAGTGCATACCCTCTGAAGTTCTATTCTCGTTCAGGAACTTTGGTTCTCTTTCTTCATTGCTTCTTCGACGCATACATTGAACAATGGTGGCGATAAGCTGCCACCCCGCCCTATACCCTCCTTGACACAAACTGGACTCATTGAGCTTCAATTTTTATTACTCCCACTTGAGTTTTATAGATGATTTAGGTAACTCATCTGCCTCTGTGAATAATGCCCAACGTTCTAGGATGCAGTGAAACATTAATTTCCAAGTACAGTTGTCCATGTTGCAGTAAATCCACTACATTAGGTCTTCTGTGGGTGCAAAGAGGTAATGCAGTTTTTAAAATGTTCACTTCGTTGCAAATCTTGCGAAGAGTGGTTTGGTACCAACTGAAGTCTGAATCACAAACTCCTTGATTCAGTGATACTGCAGGCAATACCAGTATAGATGAAGTTTGATGTGTTACTCAACTAGCGAACCTGGTAATGCTTCACAATGGCTAAATATGTACGGGAATTGAATATATATCCTGATCTCCTCCCCCTCTCTCTGTACATCTCCTTCTCCTCCCTCTCCTTTCCTTTCCTCCTCCACCTCTACTTGTCCACCTCCTCGTACTGCCTCTCTACGTTCATTTCCTCCTATCCTTCTCTGTCCACCTTCTCCTCTTCCTCTCTCTGATCTTAAGCTTTGTTTATTGTGACTGCAAAAAATGGTTCAAATGGCTCTGAGCACTATGGGACTTACCTTCTGAGGGCATCAGTCCCCTAGAACTTAGAACTACTTTAACCGTGGTCTAGGGGCGAAGTGGAAGGAAGACAAGGATTTCCGCCGGCACGGTAGCTCAGCGTGTTCGGTCAGAGAGCCAGCTGGCTTCTGTAATAAAAAACTGAGTGGAAGGATCAACCACCGAACTTGAACCGGATGTCTTGCGATGTCCGCAACGACCAAACACAACGATAAATAACGAACAAAAAAAAAAGGGGGGGGGGGGTAGCGTCTTTGATTCATAATCAAAATGTCTTCGGTCCTTGGTTCGACCCCCGCCACTGCCTAAATTTTGATAAATAATCAGCATTGGCGGCCGAAGACTTCCAGCATAAGAAGTCAGCCTCATTCTGCCAACGGCCTTGTCAAAGAGGGCGGAGGAGCGGATAGAGGTTCAGGACACTCTCTTGTCCTAGGGGTGGGATATTGCCCCTAAATGCGGAAGAATTAGCAATGATCAACGGCATGAGGATGCAGAAGGCAATGGAAACTACTGCACTAAAGACACGTGACATGTATCCACAGGACATGTGGCCTGTAATTGAAGAAGTGTCATGATGATCTCTCCAATGGCAAAAGATTCCGGAATAGTCCCCCATTCGGATCTCCGGGAGGGGACTGCCAAGGGGGAGGTTACCATTAGAAAAAGATTAAATAATCAACGAAAGGATAACGATCTACGAGTCGGGGCGTGAAATATCAGAAGCTTGAACGTGGTAGGGGAACTAGAAAATCTGAAAAGGGAAATGCAAAGGCTCAATCTAGATATAGTAGGGGTCAGTGAAGTGAAGTGGAAGGAAGACAAGGATTTCTGGTCAGATGAGTATCGGGAAATATCAACAGCAGCAGAAAATGGTATAACAGGTGTAGGATTCGTTATGAATAGGAAGGTAGGGCAGAGGGTGTGTTACTGTGAACAGTTCAGTGACCGGGTTGTTCTAATCAGTATCGACAGCAGACCAACACCGACAACGATAGTTCAGGTATACATGCCGACGTCGCAAGCTGAAGATGAACAGATAGAGAAAGTGTATGAGGATATTGAAAGGGTAATGCAGTATGTAAAGGGGGACGAAAATCTAATAGTCATGGGCGACTGGAATGCAGTTGTAGGGGAAGGAGTAGAAGAAAAGGTTACAGGAGAATATGGGCTTGGGACAAGGAATGAAAGAGGAGAAAGACTAATTGAGTTCTGTAACAAGTTTCAGCTAGTAATAGCGAATACCCTGTTCAAGAATCGCAAGAGGAGGAGGTATACTTGGAAAAGGCCGGGAGATACGGGAAGATTTCAATGAGATTACATCATGGTCAGACAGAGATTCCGAAATCAGATACTGGATTGTAAGGCGTACCCAGGAGCAGATATAGACTCAGATCACAATATAGTAGTGATGAAGAGTAGGCTGAAGTTCAAGACATTAGTCAGGAAGAATCAATACGCAAAGAAGTGGGATACGGAAGTACTAAGGAATGACGAGATACGTTTGATGTTCTCTAACGCTATAGATACAGCAATAAGGAATAGCGCAGTAGGCAATACAGTTGAAGAGGAATGGACATCTCTAAAAAGGGCCATCACAGAAGTTGGGAAGGAGAACATAGGTACAAAGAAGGTAGCTGCGAAGAAACCATGGGTAACAGAAGAAATACTTCAGTTGACTGATGAAAGGAGGATGTACAAACATGTTCCGGGAAAATCAGGAATACAGAAATACAAGTCGCTGAGGAATGAAATAAACAGGAAGTGCAGGGAAGCTAAGACGAAATGGCTGCAGGAAAAATGTGAAGACATCGAAAAAGATATGATTGTCGGAAGGACAGACTCAGCATACAGGAAAGTCAAAACAACCTTTGGTGACATTAAAAGCAACGGTGGTAACATTAAGAGTGCAACGGGAATTCCACTGTTAAATGCAGAGGAGAGAGCAGATAGGTGGAAAGAATACATTGAAAGCCTCTATGAGGGCGAAGATTTGTCTGATGTGATAGAAGAAGAAACAGGAGTCGATTTAGAAGAGATAGGGGATCCAGTATTAGAATCGGAATTTAAAAGAGCTTTGGAGGACTTACGGTCAAATAAGGCAGAAGGGATAGATAACATTCCATCAGAATTTCTAAAATCATTAGGGGAAGTGGCAACAAAACGACTATTCACGTTGGTGTGTAGAATATATGAGTCTGGCGACATACCATCTGACTTTCGGAAAAGCATCATCCACACAATTCCAAAGACGGCAAGAGCTGACAAGTGCGAGAATTATCGCACAATCAGCTTAACAGCTCATGCATCGAAGCTGCTTACAAGAATAATATACAGAAGAATGGAAAAGAAAATTGAGAATGCGCTAAGTGACGATCAGTTTGGCTTTAGGAAAAGTAAAGGGACGAGAGAGGCAATTCTGACGTTACGGCTAATAATGGAAGCAAGGCTAAAGAAAAATCAAGACACTTTCATAGGATTTGTCGAGCTGGAAAAAGCGTTCGACAATATAAAATGGTGCAAGCTGTTCGAGATTCTGAAAAAAGTAGGGGTAAGCTATAGGGAGAGACGGGTCATATACAATATGTACAACAACCAAGAGGGAATAATAAGAGTGGACGATCAAGAACGAAGTGCTCGTATTAAGAAGGGTGTAAGACAAGGCTGTAGCCTTTCGCCCCTACTCTTCAGTCTGTACATCGAGGAAGCAATGATGGAAATAAAAGAAAGGTTCAGGAGTGGAATTAAAATACAAGGTGAAAGGATATCAATGATACGATTCGCTGATGACATTGCTATCCTGAGTGAAAGTGAAGAAGAATTAAATGGTCTGCTGAACGGAATGAACACTCTAATGAGTACACAGTATGGTTTGAGAGTAAATCGGAGAAAGACGAAGGTAATGAGAAGTAGTAGAAATGAGAACAGCGAGAAACTTAACATCAGGATTGATGGTCACGAAGTCAATGAAGTTAAGGAATTCTGCTACCTAGGCAGTAAAATAACCAATGACGGACGGAGCAAGGAGGACATCAAAAGCGGACTCGCTATGGCAAAAAAGGCATTTCTGGCCAAGAGAAGTCTACTAATATCAAATACCGGCCTTAATTTGAGGAAGAAATTTCTGAGGATGTACGTCTGGAGTACAGCATTGTATGGTAGTGAAACATGGACTGTGGGAAAACCGGAACAGAAGACAATCGAAGCATTTGAGATGTGGTGCTATAGACGAATGTTGAAAATTAGGTGGACTGATAAGGTAAGGAATGAGGAGATTCTACGCAGAATCGGAGAGGAAAGGAATATGTGGAAAACACTGATAAGGAGAAGGGACAGGATGATAGGACATCTGCTAAGACATGAGGGAATGACTTCCATGGTACTAGAGGGAGCTGTAGAGGGCAAAAACTGTAGAGGAAGACAGAGATTGGAATACGTCAAGCAAATAATTGAGGACGTAGGTTGCAAGTGCTACTCTGAGATGAAGAGGTTAGCACAGGAAAGGAATTCGTAGGGGGCCGCATCAAACCAGTCAGTAGACTGATGACCAAAAAAAAAAAAACCTAACTAACCACGGACATCACACACAGCCATGCCCGAGGCAAGATTCGAACCTGCGACCGTAGCAGTCGCGCGGTTCCAGACTGTAGCGCCTAGAACCGCTCTGCCATCACGGCCGGCCATTGTGACTGCAGATTCAGTTGCTGTAGCAGTAGAAGCTGATAAGTTGTAAATACAACTTTTTTGTTTTCTGTGAAAACTGACTGCATGGAAGAACGTTCTTGTATTCATAGTTTTCGTTTAAAAATATATATAGTTTGGAAGAATATGTATGGGAGAAACATATTTTCTTGTGCTTTAAACTGATTGCGAGAAAGAAAACAGAACCGGAGATTTTCACAGCAGAGCAAAGCACAGCATTTCCTTTCTCGCAGTCGGTTCTAAAAGAACTTGCACATTTTGTGTATATATATATATATATATATATATATATATATATATATATATATATATATCACTTGTCCATATAATCGTTCAAGTACTTGTTCTTATATATAGCACATGTCCATATAATCGTTTAAGTACTTGTTCTGACAGTAGTCATAAAGTGGTTCGAAACACGGAAATTTTCAAAAAAAATTTTCCCATATAATGTATAGGTGTTATTGATAGTGATCACCAGCTTACGTGTATAGTTTGCAGTGGTAAAGTCACGCGATAACATTAAAAATAATCGTTGTGTATTTTAATGTATTTCTTTTCAGAGGCGTTGCGCTTCAGCCCACTGGCTGCAATTTATTGATTTATGTTATGTAATTCAGTGTATTTTGTTATATAGTAACGACACTGCTCGTTCACGACGCTGCCATTAGTTTAGCTTCTTTGTTGTAGATATTTATCTTACGTGCCGTTACATAATAAATGTGGGTATCGTAAACTGAGTGTATTTTAAGACAGAATTGTAATCAGGGATCAGTCCATGTTAACTAGAGCGAAAGCGCGCTTAGTAGCACAACAGAGCACTAGTTGTAATAATATAGAAATGGCAGATACACGGGGTAGTCAAGAAAGCCTATGGGACGAGAAAGAGTTAGCTATGTTAGCAGCACAAGGCACTGGTGAGAAGAATACCGATCCTAGGGAATTTTTTGAAGATGATAGACACAGCCAAGCCCATGGTGGGCAATCTGATAGCGAAGATGAGGAACAGCGACACACTGAGGCAATCGTAAAGATACGGGAATATAATGTAGGGAGTCCAAGTGAACGCAGAAGAACTAAGAATTGTGGTAGATCGTCGTCAGTAGCATACTCAGGGGCGCGCGGTGATGACTTTTTTGAATACCAAGAAATGGAAAGGAAAACAGGGAGAAGATTACCTAAGAGTAGAGGAATGGAAAGTCACAATAGGAGAGAAGATTTAGATAACACACGTGTGTTGGACATTCTTACATACCTAAAAGCAATGGGAAGTGAAATGGCAAATAAAATTCAAAACATTAGTGCTGAAGTGCAGAAGGTCAGGTCTGAATTGGGAGAGCAAGTAAAAAACGGAAATTATGAAGTACGCTCTGAAATGGGGAGTAAAATTCAGTCAATAAAACATGAGACGAGGGAAGTGAAAAATGAGGTAGTGACGCTCCGAACAAAACTAGAATTAGAGATTGCGGAGGCCAGAAGAACCGCGAACGAGGCACGAGTACTAGCGAGGGGTGCAAAGCGGATTGCTATTGAAACATTAGACAAAACAGAAAATACGACAAAGATAGGTAGATGTGCATTAACGAAGTTGCAGAGGCGCGTCAAACAAGTGGAAATAACGCAGCTGCGAAAGACGGAAATTGCACCAAATTTAGGCATTGACCGTGGATTTCTTCCAATTTAAACAGAACATAGAGAGCGAAATTAAGCAATTATCTCAGGAAGTCAGGTTGCAACAAAGGCAAAAATCACCTCTCAGAAAAGAAGTAGTAGCGATTTGGAAACAACAGAAACCGAAAGAGCCAGCTCAAACTCTACACGATCGTGTCCAAGCCTAGACGATATTAGAATGTGCTCGAATGTAAGAGTTACTGGTCAACTACAGACTATAAGTGTATCTACAGAGCAACGAAATATCGCTAGAGATATGTTCCCCGCGTCTACACAGGGCACGACTGGATCGCAAACTGCGAATACGGAGAACAGCAATGAAATATTTCATATGCATAATTGTTATCCGATAATGCGCACCACGGAACATTTTTTCAGTAAGGAAAACGTAACAGGGAGTAGAAGAGAGGATGCCCAAAGTAATGGTAGACCGGAAACGTTAGCGCCAAGTGAGAATGTGATAGACCGAACGGGAAGAAACTCTAATGAAATTTTCGATTTTAAGCATTTTATCTCTCTGCGAAAGTTTCAGCATTACAAATACGAGGGTAATGTTTTACACCCGAAAACCTTTATTGGTAAATTTAATTTATCATTACCTCCTCACTGGCCTCTGATGTACAAACTGGACTTCGTATGCTCACATATCTAGGGAACAACGGCCGAATGCATCCGGAACATTGCAAAAACGTGCACGCCATACAAAGAGTTTCGTGACGCATTTTTAAACAAATACAATACTGGTCCCAGGAGACACAGGACAGGATCAAGTAGGAAATAATGCTGAGCAGAGACTTGGAGAGTTCAGGATTCCATAGTCCTGTGAACTTTTTCGAAAACTTGCCCAAGTAAAATCAGTATTTGGACGATCCAAGCACACCGGCTGTGATCGTAAGATTATGTTACCTGAAGTTGCCAATTTCCTACCAGCAAACGCTCGTCGGCCGATGTGGAAGTGATGTAGAAGGGTCCAAAGGTCTCCTAAGAGAGTTGAAGTTCGCTTTCAACGAGCAGCAGGCGCGAGAAAAACGTAGGCAGAGAGACGTGCAAGGTGAAAGAAAGGAGAACAACAGCGAGAATAATAGAGGTCATAATTGGCAAAACAATGTAAATCGTCCGCCTCACCAAAACATGGACCAGAGAGATCGTAGTGGGAATATTGGACAGCAGGGAACTATGGACGAGAATATACGCAATAAAATGACCGGAGATGAGAGCCACAAAATAATGGCGCATCATGGGGCGACAGTAGAGAAACTCGTCAACGGTCGGACCAAGGGTGGGGTGGAACGAATAGGAACAGGAATCGGGAACAATCAGTTGAAATTAGACCACCCAACCCTGGGAGAGCATGGAAAAATAGCGTAGAATAAGGAGGAAGAATTAAAGTGAGTTGGTATGGCGACAGTATAGTATTGTAGGCGTATATAGTTAGCAATTAAGTTAAGTATTACACTAAAGATATCTGTAGATTTATCAAATTTTCTATAATATTATCATGTTAAAAGAGGTACTACAGTACATAAAAGGGCAGGACGTCGTGAGTAAGAAAATTAGGGCATGTTTCTTGATTTAGGTTATAACTATGTGCACAGCAAGCTGAGCGTACAACTTTAGAAGGTGTTTAGAGTCTAAGATGTGCTATCTGTCCATGAAGGAATAAAGTGAAATTGCGAGACGTGTGGTACTGCAAAATGTTGTAAAGATGTGTGAACAGATAAAAAATCGTTAACCAATTAATGGGGAACATGTTTGGAGAGAAAGTCAGCAAAATTTTTTTAATAATGAATGTATATTTTACATGTTTAGCAATAGGATCATAAATGAGTAACTTGCTAATAGGGTTTGCGGTGACACAGGTGTGTCGACCAAGTATGATTTGTCTTCATTCAGAGAAACGGGAGTTCAATAGGTGGCCAGCTCCACATGTCTACACAAGAGGGAGAATATTCCATGGTTTCACGAATATGATTCGTTTGCGGAATTACGTTGGTGGGGAGCTGAGTCTTGCTGGGAGGCCAGCAGTGGAGCGACGAGGTCTTCCGTTGTGAGCTCCCGTGTGTGACGGTTGCTCGATATCAGCTTTGTTGATACGGACGGACTTACTGTCTTTGCTCTCAGGAGAGTTTATAGTTAGAACAGTTAGGCACTGTACTGTTGCGAACCTATACGATCCTGGACTTCACCTCCGGGTTGGAAGTCGTCGTTGAGTACGCAGCGTTCAGGAATTCAGAGCACTTCCTCTGCCTATACTTATGTTGAGACGTTATCTGAACGCCGTCCTTGTGGCTAGGAGTTTGCATTTCTCATCTGTAGAACACAGAGAGTATATTAGTCAGAGGACCGCCTTCTGCCGTCCTAGTGTTTTAAAGAGTTTATTTGTGCTGGAGTTCTTCCATCATCGCAGATGAGTACGAAAACCATCACTTCGACGCACCGGACGCAGTACGTACGGTGATATCGCAAATTGCTTCGGCTTATTAGGGCTATAAAAGCTAAACAGTTGTGATCAAGTTAGTTTATTTCCACTGAGGTTCCACACCACCGTAGATCATCTTTTAAAGTAGTGTCTTCTAGTGTTTGATACGTAGATGATGTCAGTCATTTCGTGTTATTGATATTAGACTGTGCTGTCATAATAAGGGGCAGAGTTGGGCAATTGATTAGTAATCTTACTTAGGAAATGTAAACTTTGTAATATAAAGGTTTTTTTTAATCTACAATAAATATATAAGCAGGAACAACGATTATCATTTAGTAGAATTAGTTGCCTTCATCAATCATTTATGTTTAGATTATACAGGTAATTTATAGAATTAAGAGATCCTAAGATCTGCTTCATGTCAGACAGGGCCAAATCTTCATTTTAGCGTTTATTATTCTCTGTTGCACACATTCATTTTACACCCGCCTGGAGTACCATCTTCGGATATTAAACTGAAAAAAGTGTACGTGTCATAATTAATGTCAGAGGTTCTCCACTTACCCCTCATGACAAATTTCTTTTTCGGAAATTGAATAGAACGTATATGTTTCACAGTAATTATAGTGGACCAAATAGTACAGTTTTTGCGGCTGGATGCCTGAAACTTAAAATTTCAGATGGTATGGTAATGGCTTCTTTCGATATTCCGAATTTGTACACCAATATCCCAATCGAGGGAACCGTTACCCTAATCAAAAATAACATTTCGCATAATGTCACTATGAGCAGTAGGGAGCTAATTGAGTTTCTTCCGGTTCTGTATGTCATATAATTACTTTGGTTTTGATAATAAGATCTACCAACAGCCAGATGGCCTTGCTATGGCAATTGCCTTGCAGGCCTATTGGCTGACATTTTTATTAATAATTTGGAGAGTAGAATCTTTAAACTGAATCAGAATCTCCCTGCTGCAATGTTTTTTTTTTATAAAAGATATGTTGATGATGTTTTCATGAGTGTGAAGGCACTTACGACTAGGTTGTGCCCATTTTTAATTTATTCAATGAGCAGCATCCGAAGATTAGGTACACGTTGGAAGTTGAAGTGGATAGGAATTGCGTTTTCTGGATTTGCTTGTTATGAGAAGTGATCAGAGCATTGGCTTCTCAATTTTTCGGAAGCCAACGCAGTCTGATGCCATAATATGCAATGATTCCAATCATCCCATTAGACACAAGGTAGACTACTTTCGTACTATGGCAGCACGACTGTTCAATTTACCTGTAGATGAGGACGAAGTTAATAAAGAGTTAAACGTTTTGAAGCAGGTTGTGGTGTCTAATGGCTATAAGCAATCGCTGGTTTCTTGTTTGCACAGGAAGCATGGGCAGATGAAAACACCATGGACAAATGATATAAGTACCTAATGTTGCAATATAGGGGACCAGTCTCCGAAAGGTTGGCCTACTCCTTCCCAAAAAGACTTAGGATAGGATTCCGTACGAAGGGGCAACTAACGTATAAATTGAAACTTAGGCTCAGCAAGCTGAGAGAGGGTCAAAACCGTAGAAAATATAATTCATCCGTCGTATGTAAGTTGCAATGCAGATCCCCTGAATCATTTTATATTGGACAAACGGGTAGAAGTTTTTTCACCCATTTTAAAGAACATGCAGGTCCTTCTAATAGGACCACGTTTGGACAGCATTTAAGAAATGAAGGTCATCAGGTTGGTACTGTAGACAACACACTTAAGGTTTTGCATCACGCATCGAAAGGTAAGCAGTTGGATGTTTTGGAGGAACTCAAGATTTTTAAGAGCAAAATAAAGGAGCTAGATAAAGTGTTGAAGGGACAAGTCGATTTTCGGTTTAGTCGGTTTTTTGCTCTGTTCCAAACTGATGTATAGTTTATAGTCTCTCCTCCTACCACCAACCCTATTGTTACTTCCACCAACCCCTGGAGCGTGAACACTGGGGCTTCGGCTGCCGCCCATTTCCTCTACCCCCTTTCCTTCCCCCTTTCCGCCCCCCCCCTTCCACTCATTTTCTAATATTCTCTTAGTGACATTTTGGTCCCTGGGTTCATCTTTATGTACTGAGTTCAGTTTCCAGCGTTTTTATCTATCTGGCTGCCGCCTGTAACTTGTGCTACCCCCACCCCCTCGCCCCTTTCACCTCCCTTTCTCATCTCATAAAAAATACATTCCATATTTTACAGTACGTGGTTCGGTTATTGCATCGTCATTATGTTCCATTGCTGATATACCGAGGCATACAACTCTTGATTTCAGTATGCACTATTGTCTGTGATGCCTATAGACTGCTGGTGGTTGGATAATAAGGTTCTGTGCCTGTTGTTCCTTTCCGCTGCATATATGGAATGTTGTGTACAGCAGATTCTGAAGCTCGGTTTACTTGTTGATTATGTGGTCTTCACCACTAAATAATTAATTGTTTGCATTCATTTTTGTTAGCAAATATTATCTGCACGATTACTGCTGAGTAACACATGGTTCCTCTGATGAATATGGTAGTTCTTATGTATTTGATTTTATAAACAAATGGCGAATAGATGTTTCTGGCTCTAGCATTACATAGGTAATCGTCCGAGTAGCCCACGAAATCTTTAAGCAATAATCTTGTTGGAATGTCCATTAAAGTCAGATATACTTTGTGTCACGTGATAGTAGGAGAGTCAAAACAGGTAGTAACACGTGACGTCATCTCAAGTCGAGATTTTTTTTGTAGTGCAATCTTTGTTGAGCGATAGACACTGTATAAGAATCAATAGGTAATCAGGCTTTTTTTGACATAGCAGAATACAATGCTGCGTTATGCGTGATTTTTTTTTCTTTGAAAAAGATAATAACTTCTGAGTTGCTCATGTGCGCGGACAAGTTGTAATCGAGTGCAGGTCCACTTTAATTTTAAAGAATTGACCTAAAACTGATAATCCATAATCCGGTGCTGGTCTGGGAAACATTCTAGAGAGCCACGGCCAGACTTTGTTATAAACAGATTGCGCGCGGACTTTGAAATAACGGCGCGAAGTTTGAGATACGCGGTAGGCTATCGCGCATTATAGTCGCGTGAAAGATTAAATGATAGTCCCCGTAATTTCTTGACATTAACTTGGTAATAATTATTAAAGAATTATTGGAGGTTATAGTAATCGTTCTTGGTGTTTACAGTAAATGGGGTTTGATTTACTGTTTGAATACGACATATATTTAGTGTTTGAATACGACATATATTAATCACGGAATAGTCGATTGATTGATACGTTGGTTAGCAACCAATAAACAGATTGTAATGGAATTACCGGAACGATCTTTTCAATCATTGGTGACCACCACACGCACACCAGAAAACTAGCTACTCTCGTTGTGAATGACATTTGGAACGGATGAGTTTTACTCCTTGGGATCAATAAACTTCATCCAAGGTTGGAACTTTATAAGCTGTGTCGTGTTCCTTCAATTTAGTGGATCGATGAACATTATAGTCTACACTACAATTTTCACCTTTTGAAAAAGAGAGCACTTACCTTTTTAGAGAAATGTTTCAGCTTCAGTCATCAATCTTCCCAAAACGGAGATAAGGGTGACACTCACACATAGCGCTACGTCATCGTGATCAACCACCTATGTGCCCCCTTCTCCCTCCCTTTTGTCGAAAACCGTAAGGTATAGCCGCGGTACGACGAAGGAAGAAGGAAGAGGGTTTGTACAGCCGAGGAGAAAAGATGAAAACGACGACAACGGAGCAAGAGAAATAAAGAAAGAGAGGGGAGGTCACATGGTCCAATTTCAGTAATTTTCTTTTATTACTACTGGTAATGTACCTACAGTCTTGCCATGCTGTCCACTTGACCTCCCCTTTCTTGACACCTTCATATTCGTGCTCCTCCGCCCTCCCCCCCATTTTCCAGTCCTCCATCCTCCCCCCTCTCCTCTCCCCCCTTCCCCTTGCAACCACACTTCCATCCCACATGCCCATGAGTATGGTTATGCTACATATTCCTCAGGATGGCAAGTAAATGTTTGATGCTTTATAAAAGACAACTTTGTGTCTTAATGTCTGTTTTTACGTGGGACATCTTAGAAAAAGTTGTTTTATCTTCGCATAATTTGTAAAGTTTGATGTGGTAAAGGTTTTTATGCTTGTAAATTGTGGGAAATGTAGATTTTTAATCTCCTGTTGTTTTTATTTCTTTTAATACTAATGTTGCTGTTCACATTTAATGATTTTTTATGTACCAACATGGCATACAACTTTGTAATACGTGCTGTAGGTAGTACTGTTGGGTTTCACTGTTCAGTGATTTCAAATATTTTTTTGTTTTAGAAAAGATTTCAGGAAGTATTAATTTTTTGTTACCTTGTACAGTTATTGTATCAATTGTTGTATTCTTGATGGTTGGAGTACATTTTCATAAATAGAAAAAGATTTCCTATATCCTGATAGGGCGCCTCCTCCCAAGGGACAGCAGAAGGAATAAACTGTTAGTTTTCTCTATGTGCTGTAACTGTTCATTTCATGATTTTGACATGGTTGTCACTTCTTTGGAAATGCCATTTTCGACTATGTTATGTAAGTCTTGAAACTACACACATGTGGCCACTCAAATTCAGAAATAAAGTCTTGTTTACACCCACTACTGCACTAAGAATTAAATAAATGGAATTCTGGGAGCATACATATTGCATCACTTGTGAAACCAGGTACTTCACTGCACTTTGATGCCTCTTATTTATAGCCTTGACATAATCACATCTACATCTACGTGATTACTCTGCAATTCACAATAAAGTGCCTGGCAGAGGGTTCAATGAACCACCTTCAAGCTCTCTCTCTACCGTTCCACTCTCGAACGGCGCGCGGGAAAAACGAGCACTTAAATTTTTCTGTGCGAGCCCTGATTTCTCTTATTTTATCGTGACGATCATTTCTCCCTATGTAAGTGGGTGTCAACAGAATGTTTTCGCAATTGGAGGAGAAAACTGGTGACTGAAATTTCATGAGAAGATCCTGTCGCAACGAAAAACGCCTTCGTTTTAACGATTGCCACTCCAATTCATGTATCATGTCTGTGGCACTATCTCCCCTATTTGGCGATAATACAAAACGAGCTGCCCTTCTTTGTCCTTTTTCGATGTCATCCGTCAGTCCCACCAGATGCGGATCCCACAACACACAGCAGTATTCCAGAATAGGCAGACAAGTGTGGTGTAAGCAGTCTCTTTAGTAGACCTGTTGCACCTTCTAAGTGTTCTGCCAATGACTCACAAAATGGTTCAAATGGCTCTGAGCACTATGGGACTCAACATCTTAGGTCATCAGTCCCCTAGACTTAGAACTACTTAAACCTAAGGACATCACACACATCCATGCCCGAGGCAGGATTCGAACCTGCGACCGTAGCAGCAGCGCGGTTCCGGACTGGAGCGCCTAGAACCGCTCGGCCACCGTGGCCGGCAATGACTCACAGTCTTTGGTTTGCTCTACCTACAACATTATCTACGTGATCGTTCCAATTTAGGTTATTTGCAATGCTCTTGTAGAATAGAAGTGGTGACGTGTAAGATCACAAAGCTGAGCCATATTTCAGAGGTAATACAGAACATGTTGTCTTGGTGAACTAAAATGACAACTCCTCATTTACATCTGACACATTCTTAAGCACTGAAATTGAAAGGGTACAGTACCGCCCGACATTAAAAATAGGTACAACATACTTCATTATTTTTGTCAGAACAACACATTTTTTTTCTAATAATAACTCAATTTCAATTAATACAGCGAAGCCGGATACCAGTGTGGGAAAGAATGACAATTTATTTATTTAATTGGTCACATGTGCACTCCCACAAAATAAATCCCTACATCCAGTTTGGTGAGATCTGTGAAATGAATGAATGTATGGTCGTCTGCTAACCGCAGATAGTGAATGTGAATATACACTCCTGGAAATGGAAAAAAAGAACACATTGACACCGGTGTGTCAGACCCACCATACTTGCTCCGGACACTGCGAGAGGGCTGTACAAGCAATGATCACACGCACGGCACAGCGGACACACCAGGAACCGCGGTGTTGGCCGTCGAACGGCGCTAGCTGCGCAGCATTTGTGCACCGCCGCCGTCAGTGTCAGCCAGTTTGCCGTGGCATACGGAGCTCCATCGCAGTCTTTAACACTGGTAGCATGCCGCGACAGCGTGGACGTGAACCGTATGTGCAGTTGACGGACTTTGAGCGAGGGCGTAAAGTGGGCATGCGGGAGGCCGGGTGGACGTACCGCCGAATTGCTCAACACGTGGGGCGTGAGGTCTCCACAGTACATCGATGTTGTCGCCAGTGGTCGGCGGAAGGTGCACGTGCCCGTCGACCTGGGACCGGACCGCAGCGACGCACGGATGCACGCCAAGACCGTAGGATCCTACGCAGTGCCGTAGGGGACCGCACCGCCACTTCCCAGCAAATTAGGGACACTGTTGCTCCTGGGGTATCGGCGAGGACCATTCGCAACCGTCTCCATGAAGCTGGGCTACGGTCCCGCACACCGTTAGGCCATCTTCCGCTCACGCCCCAACATCGTGCAGCCCGCCTCCAGTGGTGTCGCGACAGGCGTGAATGGAGGGACGAATGGAGACGTGTCGTCTTCAGCGATGAGAGTCGCTTCTGCCTTGGTGCCAATGATGGTCGTATGCGTGTTTGGCGCCGTGCAGGTGAGCGCCACAATCAGGACTGCATACGACCGAGGCAAACAGGGCCAACACCCGGCATCATGGTGTGGAGAGCGATCTCCTACACTGGCCGTACACCACTGGTGATCGTCGAGGGGACACTGAATAGTGCACGGTACATCCAAATCGTCATCGAACCCATCGTTCTACCATTCCTAGACCGGCAAGGGAACTTGCTGTTCCAACAGGACAAAGCACGTCCGCATGTATCCCGTGCCACCCAACGTGCTCTAGAAGGTGTAAGTCAACTACCCTGGCCAGCAAGATCTCCGGATCTGTCCCCCATTGAGCATGTTTGGGACTGGATGAAGCGTCGTCTCACGCGGTCTGCACGTCCAGCACGAACGCTGGTGCAACTGAGGCGCCAGGTGGAAATGGCATGGCAAGCGGGTTCCACAGGACTACATCCAGCATTTCTACGATCGTCTCCATGGGAGAATAGCAGCCTGCATTGCTGCAAAAGGTGGCTATACACTGTACTAGTGCCGACATTGTGCATGCTCTGTTGCCTGTGTCTATGTGCCTGTGGTTCTGTCAGTGTGATCATGTGATGTATCTGACCCCAGGAATGTGTCAATAAAGTTTCCCCTTCCTGGGACAATGAATTCACGGTGTTCTTATTTCAATTTCCAGGAGTGTATGATCATCTTTGAGACGGTCCTTTGGCCACTTTTGGTGGGACCAAAGAGATGAAATTTACCGGAGCTTTGAGCGCCTGAAATGTGGCTGACCAATATGGTAGCAAGGTGCTCCCCCGCTTCGGCAGAGGTGCGAGAGAACCTGAAGAACGGCCATGTTTCAGCACTCTGCCGCTGGATCTTGTGCTGTTAAGACCTGTCTTAGGTGTACTCCGTAAAGACAAAAGAGTGGAGACATGGTATGCATGTGGAATATTTAAGAGTAGTTTGAAATAATAATTTCTCTATTTCAGGAACTTTTGTGGGGAGAATTAAATGTCAGGCAGGTAATATTAATGGGATCGTAGTAATCTTCGGAAGTGACCAACGGTCACAATGAAACCCCATGTAGCAATAAGTTAAAATACTTCTATGTGCTTATGTTAAGCTGAATTACTAGCGTGTGTACTATAAGTTGAAATATTTAAGAAATGGCATGTGCAGGACTTGAAATTAGAGACGAGTACTTCCACGTGCTGAGTACTGTGTGAGTCTCAATCTGTGTATGAGACAAAGGATAAAGAGAAGTACTCGTCCATGGTATCAGTTGAGGACTTGCGTGTGTGATGCATATGTTCTTAATATTACTTTACGTGATATGTTTACATGTGATGCTTAATTCAAACTATAATACTCTGAGAGAGAAGCAAGGTGAGTCAGCCGTCTATCCAGCAACGCCACTTGGCTTGCATTGCACAGGAAGACGAGCATATATCTCCAGAGTTCATAGTAGGAAAGTAGAATTACGAAGTGGGGCAGTGTCGTGTGAAACTGGGATAAATATTAATTGAAGTGGAAAAGCTGAAAGTGATAATGTTGTGACTATTCCCTGTGTTGTATTTCATGTTGTAGTGTGGTGTATGTCATGTAATTTAAGTATGTGTGGTTTGCATGGGAGAGTAGCAAGGTAGTTTCAGAGGTAGTGGGTTATGCGTGTTCCTTTTGTACCGCTCGGTCTGGAGGAAAGTTTCGTGATGATGGTTGTAAGAGTCGAAGTGTGAGATATAGCAAGAGATCCACCATCCTATCCAATAAGTGCACTGCAGCGTTAAATAATTACGAGACCATAAGATAGAGAATCACCAGTGTAAAGCCATGCCCACTGGCCGGAATTTCTCATGTGTTATTGTTGTAGGTTATAGAATTTGTGTGTTTAGCTTATAGAATTTATCGGAATAAATAAGATAGTGAAAAGAAAAAGATTGGTGGCCTTTTCCTTCGAATTGTATGTTGTCATGATATCCAGAATTTATAATGTGTGCGCCACTCATATTCAGTGCGATGGCCACGTCTTGATAAAAGCCGTTAAACAAAAAAAAAAAGAAAATGTGGTATTGCCAGTGCATAGTGAACAGTCAGAGTTCTGTAAATTACTGATAGTCAGATGTGCATTTCCGTTGCGTATTATTCATACAGGAGGATAATTTGTAACTTAATTGTGAGTACGAGAGTTCATGTTACTTGATAAATAAGAATGAATCCATTCGCTTCGCAGACCACTCATCTTGCAGGCCTGACTGCTTGATGCCACAGTATGAGCAAGGCATGTGGGTTCCTCTCAAAATAATCTCTTCGGTTAGGTAGTCCTTCTTCTGTAGGGCTTTTATCACATCAAACAGATTACTATTCCACAGTCTAAGGTGACAGTTTCTCTGCTGAAGAACCACAATTTTCTTCCTCTACTGACTGCTTACTTCATACACAGTGCTCCATTTTCCCTTGATGTGAAGAGCATTATCACCAGGCAGTATGACTGAATTGAAGGGAACGTATTTTGGCAATACTAGAAAACAAACACATGCATAAAATATTAGCATTACATTTCAAGTTTTTGGTACACAGAAATTGTTATTACTTTCCAGAGCAGCAGTTCCCAAAATGAAAAAAAAGGTCTCCCAACATAATGATTAGCACAGAGTGTGATATAATACAAAAGAGAAATTCGTATGATGAAAATTTTAATATGAATGACTTGTTACCTAATCACAATATCCACTCCCTGAATTATCTCAAACGTAAACTCTGGATTAAAATATACTACCCATGGACAGCTGCTGTGACTTCAGCTGCCAACAGAAGAGGAAAACAAGTCTAACATCAAATTAGTTATGATACACTGAAACATTACAATCATTAGCGCAACTTACATTCTACATGTACGGGAAAATGCTAAGCACTGCGCCAACTGTGATGTGAACACTTCATGTCGAAGGCCGATTAATGTTAAATTTGCACAAACACTCAGAACACACTGTGCTATTTTCGTTTATTGCCTATCTTTTCGATGCAATGGCTTGGTCCACAAGCTTTTCCTTGCTGTGTTCTTTATGAACCTACATATTATAAACAAAAGTTTGAAGCCAGTGAGTGTGAACAACGAAGCAAACTGGCCACATGTAAGCTAAAAGTATAAATTTAGCTAGCCAGAAAGTAACAGCTAACTTTCTGCTTCCGTTTGTGCACCTGTAGGCGACACAAGTAACTAATTTTTGGTAAATTTACGTTATTATGTCGACAAATGAGACAGCAATATACTTACGCTACTCACAATGTTTTGATCTCCACAATACGGCGGAGTGCATAAGTCTCTGGCTCCCCATTGACAGCGTTAGGATATTTCTGTAAATTTGAACTTCTTTGGCCGCTCCACAGCCCACGCTGTCAACATCTCAGGAGACACAGCTCACAGGGAGCGAGCATGCTAGGATGATGCGCGAACTCAAAGAAATCAGGACACTGTTCGCTGATTTTAGACTGGCCAATATTGTCAAGAAAATTAGGGAGACCGTGACAGCAGTCTGAGCAGAGTCTGATAAATTCACCAAAGGGGATGATAATTACAGAAGTTTCCATGTCACACCTTGATGCCCCTTACAAACGGAAACCCCTGCACTTTAAATTGAAATGTCAATGACATTTCTGATTAGAAAATACAATTTCACTCAGTATAGATCAGCAAGCTATAGATGTCGGTTGCATAAAGAAGATGCTTCTATCACTGACCAATCCATTTGAGGTGTGCAACTACTCTGTCCAAAGGGCAGACAGGCTCGATCGTCTCCGTTGTGGCGGTGGGATGTCGTTGTAAGTCAGAGAATTAGCCATCAAACAATTGATATATCAAATTTGATTATGGTCAAGGGAAAAACAGGTAACCATGTACTCGCCATAGTTTCACCATGAAACTCCCTCTGCAGCTATATCAGAGCACAAGCCCTTCAGGCACTGACAGGCAATTTCGAGCTTGTAACAGTGCTGAGGGACTTGAATACCAAACATAGCTACTTCCACGTGCTGAGTACTGTGTGAGTCTCAATCTGTGTATGAGACAAAGGATAAAGAGAAGTACTCGTCCATGGTATCAGTTGAGGACTTGCGTGTGTGATGCATATGTTCTTAATATTACTTTACGTGATATGTTTACATGTGATGCTTAATTCAAACTATAATACTCTGAGAGAGAAGCAAGGTGAGTCAGCCGTCTATCCAGCAACGCCACTTGGCTTGCATTGCACAGGAAGACGAGCATATATCTCCAGAGTTCATAGTAGGAAAGTAGAATTACGAAGTGGGGCAGTGTCGTGTGAAACTGGGATAAATATTAATTGAAGTGGAAAAGCTGAAAGTGATAATGTTGTGACTATTCCCTGTGTTGTATTTCATGTTGTAGTGTGGTGTATGTCATGTAATTTAAGTATGTGTGGTTTGCATGGGAGAGTAGCAAGGTAGTTTCAGAGGTAGTGGGTTATGCGTGTTCCTTTTGTACCGCTCGGTCTGGAGGAAAGTTTCGTGATGATGGTTGTAAGAGTCGAAGTGTGAGATATAGCAAGAGATCCACCATCCTATCCAATAAGTGCACTGCAGCGTTAAATAATTACGAGACCATAAGATAGAGAATCACCAGTGTAAAGCCATGCCCACTGGCCGGAATTTCTCATGTGTTATTGTTGTAGGTTATAGAATTTGTGTGTTTAGCTTATAGAATTTATCGGAATAAATAAGATAGTGAAAAGAAAAAGATTGGTGGCCTTTTCCTTCGAATTGTATGTTGTCATGATATCCAGAATTTATAATGTGTGCGCCACTCATATTCAGTGCGATGGCCACGTCTTGATAAAAGCCGTTAAACAAAAAAAAAAAGAAAATGTGGTATTGCCAGTGCATAGTGAACAGTCAGAGTTCTGTAAATTACTGATAGTCAGATGTGCATTTCCGTTGCGTATTATTCATACAGGAGGATAATTTGTAACTTAATTGTGAGTACGAGAGTTCATGTTACTTGATAAATAAGAATGAATCCATTCGCTTCGCAGACCACTCATCTTGCAGGCCTGACTGCTTGATGCCACAGTATGAGCAAGGCATGTGGGTTCCTCTCAAAATAATCTCTTCGGTTAGGTAGTCCTTCTTCTGTAGGGCTTTTATCACATCAAACAGATTACTATTCCACAGTCTAAGGTGACAGTTTCTCTGCTGAAGAACCACAATTTTCTTCCTCTACTGACTGCTTACTTCATACACAGTGCTCCATTTTCCCTTGATGTGAAGAGCATTATCACCAGGCAGTATGACTGAATTGAAGGGAACGTATTTTGGCAATACTAGAAAACAAACACATGCATAAAATATTAGCATTACATTTCAAGTTTTTGGTACACAGAAATTGTTATTACTTTCCAGAGCAGCAGTTCCCAAAATGAAAAAAAAGGTCTCCCAACATAATGATTAGCACAGAGTGTGATATAATACAAAAGAGAAATTCGTATGATGAAAATTTTAATATGAATGACTTGTTACCTAATCACAATATCCACTCCCTGAATTATCTCAAACGTAAACTCTGGATTAAAATATACTACCCATGGACAGCTGCTGTGACTTCAGCTGCCAACAGAAGAGGAAAACAAGTCTAACATCAAATTAGTTATGATACACTGAAACATTACAATCATTAGCGCAACTTACATTCTACATGTACGGGAAAATGCTAAGCACTGCGCCAACTGTGATGTGAACACTTCATGTCGAAGGCCGATTAATGTTAAATTTGCACAAACACTCAGAACACACTGTGCTATTTTCGTTTATTGCCTATCTTTTCGATGCAATGGCTTGGTCCACAAGCTTTTCCTTGCTGTGTTCTTTATGAACCTACATATTATAAACAAAAGTTTGAAGCCAGTGAGTGTGAACAACGAAGCAAACTGGCCACATGTAAGCTAAAAGTATAAATTTAGCTAGCCAGAAAGTAACAGCTAACTTTCTGCTTCCGTTTGTGCACCTGTAGGCGACACAAGTAACTAATTTTTGGTAAATTTACGTTATTATGTCGACAAATGAGACAGCAATATACTTACGCTACTCACAATGTTTTGATCTCCACAATACGGCGGAGTGCATAAGTCTCTGGCTCCCCATTGACAGCGTTAGGATATTTCTGTAAATTTGAACTTCTTTGGCCGCTCCACAGCCCACGCTGTCAACATCTCAGGAGACACAGCTCACAGGGAGCGAGCATGCTAGGATGATGCGCGAACTCAAAGAAATCAGGACACTGTTCGCTGATTTTAGACTGGCCAATATTGTCAAGAAAATTAGGGAGACCGTGACAGCAGTCTGAGCAGAGTCTGATAAATTCACCAAAGGGGATGATAATTACAGAAGTTTCCATGTCACACCTTGATGCCCCTTACAAACGGAAACCCCTGCACTTTAAATTGAAATGTCAATGACATTTCTGATTAGAAAATACAATTTCACTCAGTATAGATCAGCAAGCTATAGATGTCGGTTGCATAAAGAAGATGCTTCTATCACTGACCAATCCATTTGAGGTGTGCAACTACTCTGTCCAAAGGGCAGACAGGCTCGATCGTCTCCGTTGTGGCGGTGGGATGTCGTTGTAAGTCAGAGAATTAGCCATCAAACAATTGATATATCAAATTTGATTATGGTCAAGGGAAAAACAGGTAACCATGTACTCGCCATAGTTTCACCATGAAACTCCCTCTGCAGCTATATCAGAGCACAAGCCCTTCAGGCACTGACAGGCAATTTCGAGCTTGTAACAGTGCTGAGGGACTTGAATACCAAACATAGCTACTGGGATTGCAACTCCATAAACGTCAGTGGGAGGAAGTTGAGGAGTTTTGTCAGCAGTGATCACTTCTGAGGAGCCTGCTCACATCCCCTACAAACCCCAGTTAGATATCCTAGATACCTTCCTGTCCAAGGGCCTGCTGTGAATTGCAGCCACAGCTCATTATTAGTTGGACTCAAACCACAGCCATGTTGTCTTGGAATGTGCCAGTGTCGAAGATCCAGACAGAGGGATGTCAAATACAACATATATCACTAACTGGGAGCAATGTAACACTCTGGTAGGGCATCACCTAGAGAACATACATCAAATATGGGATGAACAATAGTTGAGTATTTTACAACTATTATCCAGACCTGTGTTCGACAGACATCTGGAACCTGGTTGTCACTAAGTGGCATGTGAGGAGGGATTGGCAGCATTAATAAGATCCTTCCGATCGTTGTTTACTTAGGTGGCTCGAAAGCCAGGTGAAGGATAACTACGAGAGCACAGAGGCATCTGCTGGAGAGAAAGACTCAGAGATGCAGAACAAAACCCTGAACAATATATGGAAGATCATGAAAGCACAGAATGCTAAACCCAGGGTATAAAGGACACTCTGAGGAGAAAATGGACTAGTTTATGTTGAAGAGGATATAACGCAAAATCTTTGATGATATCATTACATTCACAGTTCCAAACTCAGTTCATTATAGATAACGAGAATGAAAGGTAGGGGAGGAAAACAGTAGGACAAGTGGCTCAGCTGCGAGAGATTAGGCACAGAGTTCACACTGCTTTCCAATCGCCTCATGTGTGCCTACATCAGACGTCTAGGGAACAACAAATCCCCCAGTCCTGACAAAGTCCATGAATTCTACCTAAAACACCTACCTCCTTCCATTATCACCTACATCACCACAATCCACAACCAGCGCTTCTCCTTAACCTACTGTCCAACCTTCTGTAAAACTGCTCAGATTATAACTCACCTAAACTTAATAATAACATTGAATAATGAAAATTAAAACCAACAGTTGTATTGTAATTCAAATATCGTTTATCCAACACGTGCTACAAGTTTCGACGCAAAACGACTTCATTTTCAGGCCCCAAGTGTAATCTGCCATCAACGCATGAACCACAATGACAAGGACTAATGGAGCCTTCAAATCGAAACAGTACAACTTATTAATCAAGTTACACCAGCATGTACAACTAACAAAGTTGAATGCAGCAGGGCCAAAATCAACTGGATTCAGTAACTTCCAGTAACAAGCCCACCAATGGTCTGACCATTATAACTGGAAGTTACGGAATCCAGTTGATTTCTCCACCATTGCACCCGACTTTGTTGGTTGCGAATGCTGCTGTAACGTGTTTAATAATATACACTGTTTCCATTTGACAAGTCTGTTGGTCTTTCTCATTGTGGTTCGTATGTTGATGGCAGATTTCTCCTGGGGCCCGAATAAGACACTTTTTTGCGTAGAAACTGTAGTATGTTGTGAATGAACGATGTCTGAATTACAATACAGCTGTTGGATTCAATTCTCACTATTCAAGTACTTCATGTCTTGCTGTTGCCCCACTGTCCTCGATGGGTTACCAGAGACTTAATAAGAACCTCTCTCTTCCCCCAAGCTACAAACCCGTTTGACCCCTGTGCTTTCTAGCGAAAGCACTGGAATGTCTTTTCCACAGAACTCGGGTTCGATTCCCGGCGGGGTCAGGGATTTTCTCTGCCTCGTGATGGCTGGGTGTCGTGTCATGTCCTTAGGTTAGTTAGGTTTAAGTAGTTCTAAGTTCTAGGGGACTGATGACCTAAGATGTTAAGTCCCATAGTGCTCAGAGCCATTTTTTTCCACAGAACTCTCACCGAACTTCTCAGACTATAAAGTAATCATCCCTGAACAGTTTGGCTTCTGTCCAGTCTGACATGATAGTTTAATTTACAAATTGTCCCAGTTAGACATTCCAGGACACATGATCAGTTTGACAGATTCATTTCTTGCCAGGACGCAGTACTCTGCTAGATGTGGCAAACACGTCAGTACGATCAGGAATGCTGTCACCAGGGTCCTGCAGAATCAGTTCTGGGTCCCATTCTATACACACTCTATACCAACGATGTTTGTAAATTTCCAGTTTGTGAAATTGCTCTCTGTGTATTGTACAAAAGCAGCAGCAGCAATGTAAACTTCATAGCCTGAAACCTGAAGCAACATCTTGACGTTATTACCCACTAGTGCACTATTTGGAAAAAGATAAACCCTTAAAAGAGTATCTTAGTCATATTCTCGAATAAGATAGCTCCCACTGATAGACAAATCTTTGTTGCTTGCAGACTGTTGGAATGGAGCGACTCAGTGATGTACGAGTATCTGAACTTACAGATCGACAGGCGCCTGACGTCCGTAGGACAGATTAATAGGGCGAGAAGCAAGGGTTGTGCTGCTTTCTACCATCTGTATCCGCTGCTAAAAGTTGAGGGGTTATCAACCGATACAAAGCTAAGGTTGTAAAGGAGTGTCATGCCACACACAGTCCTGCAGGGATCAGAGGTATGGTCGGTGGTAGCAAGTATATATCTAAGCAGACTGCAGTCTTTCCAAGGCAAAGTACGTCCTATAATGACAGATGCCGACCGATACAAGCCAAATGCACACGTTCAGTACCTATTAGGAGAACCATTCATCTTCACACACATAAAGAAAAAGTCTGAAAACCTCTATGGGAAGGCTTCCACGTCGTCCCACCATCTCATTCATCAGTTAGCTACATATTACTCCGACACTTCAGATAAGAGACCTATATCCAAACTCACAATTTAGGCTATAACATACATAGGCAACAACAACTTAGGCCATAACAGATTACAGACAACAATTATACATGTATACAATCATTCAGATTTATGAATACGCTATTTTCATTAATCATTAAAGCAATGCTGGATTGCAGATGGGCATAATAACACTGTGGTGCTTCTATGAGACAAAAGACAGACACTGAGATGTTGTGTTGTCAGTAGAGCAACAGTAACAGCAGAGTGGGTCGATCAGGAGAGCTCAGTGACGTCGAACATGGACTAGTCATTGGATGTCACCTGAGTAACAGATCCATCGGGGACATTTCAACCATTCTACAGCTGCCCAAGGCATGTAATTGTGAGGTGGAAAAGCGTAGGAACAACTACAGATAAACTTAGACCAGACAGACCTCATGTAGAGATGGACAGACACCGTCGTCCGTTGCGGGGGTCGTTGTAAAAAATCACCTGAAATCAGCAGGATGAATGAATCATCCATGAGTTCCAAAGCGCTACCAGTAGTCCAGCTAGCACAATGGCTGTGTGTGTAGAATTAAGAAGAATGGAACACAATGATCGAGCAGTTCCTAATAAGCCACGTATTTCTATTGTCAGTACTAAGTGACACTTGCTGTGGTATAAGGAGCAACGCCCCTGCACCGTGAATGACTCGAAATAAGTGATTTGGAGCGATGAATTACGCTATAACCTCTGGAAGTGTTTGGGTTTGTTGAATGCATGGAGAACGTTACCTGCCATCATGTGTAGTGCCGACAGTGTGTTACAGTATGGAGGTGTCTTTCGTGCTTAGCACGTGGTCCCCTTATTGCTCTTAAGAAACGCTAAATGGGGAAAGATGTGAAAAAATTTTGCAGTACGGTATTGTGTACTGCGTACAGTTGAGAAGCAGTTCGGAGACGATGATTGTATCAGGACGACAATGCACCCAGTCGTAAAGCAGCATCTGTAAGGCAAAAGCGTGTCGACAGTTACATACCTGAGTTAGAATCTTCTCTGGCTTCGACTCTTGAGGAAGAATGTCTTGCCATGTAGACATCCAGACATCTTATTGCAAGTTTCCCGAGCAGAGTTCAAGCCGTCATAAATGCTAAGGGTGGACATACCTTATATTAATGTCCACTAACAAGTGTCTCAGTGCTTTTGATGGAATATTATACCAGAGAAAGAGCGAGAGCGCGGGTGGAGCGGTGAGGAAGGGGGGCGGGGGGCTACGTGAAACAGCTGTTCCTTTTTACGTGGTACTGCTAATTTCACGTCTGTACCTTTACTACAGTTATTCATCTATTATAAAGACTTGCTTAAAGTGATCACGTATAAAAAGATCTTGAACTAAATTTTTACGAACGAAATTTCCCGCTCTAAAGGCTGACATCCTGTTTAAGATTTAGCAGTTGGCTGCCTTGCTTGTTATGTTCTGCAAAGATCTTTCCTAATTTTGCATTAATTTCTTCGGCATTCATTGTTTTAAGTGTCAAATTTAAATTATCAGACGCAGCGTCCCGGAAAAAAACATTGTATATTGCGTCGTCTCTTAGTGCCAGCGATCGGAATTAATTCTGCACAAGAGGTTTGTACGCCAGTAACAATTTGGATGCTGTTATATTCAGTTAAACGTAAAAAAATCTGATATACGGCGAGGCATCAGAATTCTCCTGTGGACCCATTTGATTGTGTATGTGTATGTCGCTGTTTACTACCCATTCTTTTGTCTCAAAACAGCTTCATATTACTGCTGTTGATATCTAGGTAGACACACCCTTAACAGCAAATGTTGATTTCGCTAAGCCCTGTAGCTATCGATATTTTGAGGTACTAGCAGTTTGTAGCTTTCTTGTCCTATTTAACAGTTAGTGTGAAGGCATTATCGTTAAGGATTTGTCATTAATCGGAGGAAGAACGGATTAAATGATTTTTACTTGTTAAAAAAATATGCACAGTGCGCTGTAGAAGTTGACTGCACCGGCAAACAGTGTAATTCTGCATATTCGCTGTCGAATTTTATCCTACATATTATTCGCTTTTAGCAGAAAGACCACTTTCGTTGATCAAAAATAGAAATGCAAGCTACGTGATTGTGTTCGAAAAATCTGGGTCAGGTTAATTTAATATATGAATGAAGAGGCTGGTATATCTGTAATTTTGCACACAGTGTTAGTTCCAGCTGAGATTTCAAACTAGTAATAACTTATTAAGTAGTCTACTAAGCTTTGATTCTCTTTCATCTTGTTCCGTCGCGTGTATTTACCGTTTGAAACCAACAAGAAGAATTAAAGTTTTCACCCATCGTCTCTCTGACTAATGCACACATCAAAAGCTATTTTTTGGAGTATTGTTGCTTATCTATATGACCGGCAAATATGGATATGTTTGAGCATCTTAAGTGGTTCAAGAATTTTATTTTGACGATACCAGTTAATAATGTATGATTTAATAATGCACATTTTGAATCAGTTTTTCCTACACTTTGGGAAGATGTGACAAATTCATTTTTTATATTGGAGTATTGTTTGGTAGCCCTATTGTAAAATACTAGATATTTACAAGTAAAGAAACAACAAGTTCATTTGAGTCAATACGATAGACAATCTGCATGTGTTAAGATTGTTTCCATTACACAGTAATTATTTTAGGATCAAAACTGATTACTTTTTAGATGTTCCATTCAAAGCTACTACCTAAGTAACAACTGATTATTGAAATAGAACAAGGATATATGGATACATCACTGTTGATGCAATTGAAAAAGAGTTGAGTAAATCAATGTGTATACAGTTTTACCTACAGTATCTCAGGTCTTTTACTGTATCTGTATTTTTTTGTTAATTTTGGGGGGGTAGGTGTAGATAATAGAAGGTGAAAGCACTTCCAGAGAGCGAGAGAGAGAGGGAGAGTGTCTGCAAATAAAGTGCAGTGAAATGAAGCATGACGTTAACCAATAATTGCTACACAGTGGTGATGCAGATAGTGATGTTTGATTGTTAGGATTAACAATGATGATATGCACTGAATTTTTACATTCCTTCCCAAAAGAGAATTGGAGAGCTGAGGTGCCAAGAAAATGTGTGCACTCTGTATATACACTACTGAATAGATACAGTATCCATTAACACATTGACTGCTGCACACTTAGTGATGGGATGTTTAACCACCAGGTTAGGTACATGGTGTTAGCTCTGCTGTGACTGCCGCCGGCCCATGATGTCAGGCATGTGATTTTGCAGTGGTTGCAGGTGGCCACATAGCAGCCAATTTGTTAATACTATTACTCTTACCTAAAATTTATCCTAGGTCTTCTGAGTAGAAAATTCTTCTCCTTTTTGATCAGTACAAACAGCTCACTAATGAAGTACTTGAATTTTGAAAGTGGTAGTTACTAGGGTATAGTGTATCCTCTTCACACAATATCTTATGAAAGGTGTCATATTGAATTCTGAAAACCATTTTTTTATTGCTGCGCTTTTTCATAATAGAGGCCATTTTTTTGTTAGATCTCCAGTTGCACTTGTCTTGGCGCAAGGTAAGTAATTTGCCAATTTAGAAATCAACACAATTCTCACAAAGACAGAGAAACAATGTCAAATATCTCCAGATTAGTGTGATATGTTTTTCTGTATGTTGTTTATAGTATTTTAACACAGGTTGTGAGCCTTTACACAGACAACAAATCAGATTTTGGAAGATGTAGCTTAGTGCAGACATTGGCAATAGGTTCTGAAGTAAGCCACATATGACATTACAGAAACGTCTGATTCCACCCATCTGCTTTGACCCATGGCATCAACAACATGGTGGAAACGGCTCCTTCCAACACATACAAAATAACAACAATGGTGTCATACATACACAGGTCAACAAACCCTAACATAAAATAAAAATGACACAAAAATGTCTCACTCCAAAAATAAAATGAAATTAACAGGACAACTGCAGAAAATTGGGGGTATAGGATGGGGACAAGCTAAATATACAACAGTAAAAAAACACCACACCATCCCAAAACAAATAATGTAAAAGAAAAAATTTAAATTACAGTGTTCGGATACATTAAAAACACACAAGGATCAGACATTTCCCTGGAGCTGTGTAGCTGAACTGCAGCTGTCGATACCAGAAAACTAACACCTATAACTCCAAAAAGTGGAATAGGGCATTTCCCTAGACCTATATAGCTCAACCACAGATATCAAAACCAAAACAACACCATCTACAACTCCAAAAAATGGAGTCAGATATTCCTGTTAACCTATATAGCTCAACTACAGCTATCTATACCAAAAAACCAGCACCTGCAACTCCAAAACGTGGAACCAAAACCCCTACAACTCAAAAACCCAAATACCCCATATTCACTACATCAGTTAAAATGCAACTGACATACCATAAATATACAATATACAGAACATCACATTTACTCTAGAATAAAACTGAACCAAAAATTACTTACCAACAAAAGTCTCTGGCAATACTACCCTGGTTGTCCACACACACACACACACACACACACACACACACACACACTCGTGCCAACAACACCACATATACATGTCCGTGGTTCGAGCTGCCAGAACTCTCATCAACCTGAAGTTGTTGCCACAAACGTGACACCTAATATATTCAGCAATAAGACCGAACATCTGCAGAAACTGTATGTCAGACATCATATTATCACCCATCTCGGAATGTAATGATACGCTCGTGAACTTGTCATATCCATAGCTAACAAAAAAGCCTTAAAAAAATTAGACTTCTTTCTGCACAACCTACACCAAGCTAATCAGACCTAACAAATACGCCAAACACATGTGGGGAAAAAAAAACCTTAAAAACTCACTGAAAACATTCCACAGCCCATGTTACTGCACAAGTTATCCGAACTCAATACCACACGTTAAACTCGGCATGTCCACATCTACCACTAGAGGGCATCATCACATACAACACCATGACATCTACAAACACAACCACTCAAAAACTCCATGTCATAGTGATGTCACGCTCAACAACACCATTATGTCATGGGTCAAAGCAGACAGGTGGAATCAGACGCTTCTGTTGACCCATAAGATATTAACAAAACTTTTTGTTTTACGATAGTTTGTTGCTTGTGAGGGAACCTGCAAAGGGTCTGATTCATAAGCAGCTACAGTCATTTAGTGTCTTCCAGGATCATAACTTGTGAAAAAATTTTATATATTGTTTGTGAGAGACTTCTAATACCACATGG